>NW_014577418.1:22854-24590 GCF_000485595.1 Priapulus caudatus
CATTGAAAGACGATGAAAAATCCAAGGAAAGATACGGAGAAATCAGTAAAAATACCATTTAGTTTCTATACGTAAATCGTGGTAAATACTTTAAAAACGCATTATATATAGAAGAGTGATAAAAAGAGAGAACAAGAGAGGAGTGATAAATAGAGAGAACGAGAGAGGAGCGATGAAGAGAGAGAAGGAGAGAGAAGTGATGAAAAGAGAAGGAGACAGGAGCGATGAAGAGAGAGAACGAGAGTAGCGATGAAATGAGAGACAACGAGAGAGGAGCGATGAAGAGTGAGAGCGAGAGAGGAGCGATGAAGTAAGAGAACGAGAGAGGAGCGATAAAAAGAGAGAACGAGAGAGGAGCGATGAAGGGAGAGAACGAGAGAGGAGCGATAAAAAGAGAGAACGAGAGAAGGGCGATGTAGAGAGAGAACGAGAAAGGAGCGTTGAAGAGAGAGAACGAGAGAAGATTGATGAAGAGAGAGAACGAGAGAGGAGCAATGAAAAGAAAGAACGAGAGAGAAGTGATGAAGAGAGAGAACGAGAGAGGAGCGATAAAAAGAGAGAACGAGAGAGGAGCGATGAAGAGAGAGGACGAAAGAAGATTGATGAAGAGAGAGAACAAGAGAGAAGCGATAAAAGGAGAGAACGCGAGAGAATCGAGGAAAAGGCGTAAGATTCGAGGAATAAGAGAGAGAGAGAGAGAGAGAGAGAAAGAGAGAGAGAAAGAGAGAGAAAGAGAAAGAAAGAGAGAATTGAGGAAAGAGAAAGGGAGAGAGAATCAAGGAAAGAGAGAGAGAGAGAGAGAACAACAGAAGGAAATAAAGAGAGGAGCGATAAAGAGAGAGAACGAGAGCGGAGCAATGAAGAGAGAACGAGAGTAGCGATGAAGAGAGAGAGAACGAGAGAGGAGCGATGAAGAGTGAGAACGAGAGAGGAGCGATGAAGAGAGAGAACGAGAGAGGAGCGATAAAAAGAGAGAACAAGAGGGGAGCGATGAAAAGAGAGACCGAGAGAGGAGCGATGAAAAGAGAGAACGAGAGAGGAGCGTTGAAAAGAGAGAGAATGAGAGAGGAGCGATGAAAAGAGAGAACGAGAGAGGAGCGATGAGCAAAGAGAATCAGAGAGGAGCAATGAAGAAAGAGAGAACGAGAGAGGAGCGATAAAGAGAGAGAACGAGAGAGGAGCGATGAAGAGAGAGAACGAGAGAGGAGCGATGAAGAGAGAGAACGAGAGAGGAGCGATGAAATAAGAAAACGAAAGAGAAGCGATGAAGAGAGAGAACGAGAGAGGAGCGATGAAGAGAGAGAACGATAGAGGAGTGATGAATAGAGAGAACGAGAGAAGAGCGTTGAAGAGAGAGAACGAGAGAGAAGCGAAGAAGAGAGAGAACGAGAGAGGGGCGATGAAGAGAGAAAATGAGAGAGGAGCGACGAAGAGAGAGAACGGGAGCGGAGAGATGAAGAGAGAACGGGAGAGGAACGATGAAGAGAGAGAATGTGAGAAGAGTGATGAAGAGAGAGAACGAGAGAGGAGCGTTGAAGAGAGAGAACGAGAGAGAAGCGAAGAAGAGAGAGAACGAGAGAGGGGCGATGAAGAGAGAAAATGAGAGAGGAGCAATGAAGAGAGAGAACGAGAGAGGAGCGATGAAGAGAGAGAACGAGAGAGGAGCGATGAAGAGAGAGAACGAGAGAGGAGCGATGAAGAGAGAGAACGAGAGAGGAGCGACGAAGAGAAGAACG
>NW_014577418.1:29229-32444 GCF_000485595.1 Priapulus caudatus
AGCGATGAAGAGAGAGAACGAGTGAGGAGCGATGAAGAGAGAGAACGAGAGAGGAGCAATGAAGAGAGAGAACGAGAGAGGAGCGATAAAGAGAGAGAACGAGAGAGGAGCGATGAAGAGAGAGAACGAGAAAGGAGCAACGAAGAGAAGAACGAGAGAGGGTGATGAAGAGAAAGAACGAGAGAGGAGCGATAAAAATAGAAAACGAGAGAGGAGCGATGAAAAGAGAAAACGAGAGAGGAGCGATGAAAAGAGAGAACGAGAGAGGAGCGATGAAGAGAGAGAACGAGAGAGGAGCGATGAAGAGAGAGAATGAAAGTGGAGCAATGAAGAGAGAGAATGAGAATGGAGCGATGAAAAGAGAGAACGAGAGAGGAGTGATGAAGAGAGAGAACGAGAGAGGAGCGACGAAGAGAGAGAACGAGAGAGGAGCAATGCAGAGAGATAACGAGAGAGGAGCGAAGAAGAGAGAGAACGAGAAAGAGCGATAAAGAGAGAGAACGAGAGAGGAGCGATGAAGAGAGAGAACGAGAGAAGAGCGAAGAAGAGAGAGAACGAGAGAGGATCAATGAAGAGAGAGGGAACGAGAGAGGAGTGATAAAGAGAGAGAATGAGAGAGGAGCAATAAAATGAGAGAACGAGAGAGGAGCGATGAAGAGAGAGAGAACGAGAGAGGAGCGATGAAGAGAGAGAACGAGAGAGGAGCGATGAAGAGTGAGAATCAAGGAAAAAATGAAAGAATCGAGGAATGAAAGAGAGAGAGAAAATCGATGAAAGAGAAAGAGAGAGAGAAAGAGATGAGCGATAAAAAGAGAGAACGAGAGAGGACCGATGAAGAGAGAGAACGAGAGAGGAGCGATGAAGACAGAGAATGAGAGAGGAGCGTTGAAGAGAGAGAACGAGAGAGGAGCGATGAAAAGAGAGAACGAGAGAGGAGTGACGAAGAGAGAGAACGAGAGAGGAGCGATGAAGAGAGAGAACGAGGGAGGAGCGATGAAGAGAGAGAACGAGAGAGGAGCGAAGAAGAGAGAGAACGAGCAAGGAGCAATGAATAGAGAGAACGAGAGAGGAGCGATGAAGAAAGAGAACGAGAAAGGAGCGAAGAAGAGAGAGAACGAGAGAGGAACGATGTAGAGAGAGAATCGAGGAAAAGGCGAAAGAATCGAGGAATGAAAGAGAGAGAGAGAGAGAGAGAGAGAGAGAGAGAGAGAGAAAGAGGGAGAGAATCGAGGCAAGAGAAAGAGAGAGAGAATCAAGGAATGAGAGAGAGAGAATCAAAGAAAGAGAGAGCGCTATATAGGGAGAGAGAGAGAAAGACAGAGAGAGAGAATCAAGGAATNATATAATATAATATATATATATATAATATATTATATTTATAATCAAGAGCGTATAAAGAAGCCTTCTTTATACGCACTTGAGAGAATATACATATACATGGTATGTGGCAGCTAGGGAACCAGTGAACCATGGCCTTTGATTAGCCTATTTGGTTTTTCTGAAACATGTTTGGAAATTGTTCGTTTGTTGTACTAAATACGAGTTTGCCTACGAGTCTACACAACTTGGTAGACATAGTTCGTCAGTACACAAATCTGTCACGCCATTGTTAATTGACAACTTATTAGATATATACTCTTCATCATATATATTACTCTTCATCTGGTTCCGAAGAGACAGTGATTACCTGCAATGGATTTCGGAAACAAAGTGGAACCTACAGAGTGGTAACGCGAGTGAATGCACGATTCCGGTCGTGGATGCAATCCACCATGAGCAGAGATCGTGGGTACGAACAGCTTCTCAGTGGAAAGAATGAGATCGACAATAGCGAAGCTGCCGGACGAGACGGCGTCGTCAGCGACGGTCCTGCACGTTCCGAGTTTCACTTGCAGGGCAATTTCAGTAGAAGGAGTTCAGGGCAAGTTCAGGTGGCTGCTGGAGGAGACTCGGTGTTCCACTTTCAAAGTGAAGGTCCCGAGTTGAAGTCCGGCTATAACATTGACAAAGACAAAGACATTGACGAATTATATCAGCTTTGCACGGAGTGTATCGAAGATGGGCTGCTGCACGAGGCTGCAAGAGACGCTGATCTGCCGTTCCTTGCGCTCCTGGCTGGTGTAGCTGTGGTGGAAGGAAAACTGGACGAGACAAGGGTGGGTGTGCCCAGCAACTCGTGCTTTCTATCACGCTCTCTAACTGGCTGTCTTTTTATCTGTCTGTTNGAGCGTATAAAGAAGCCTTCTTTATACGCTCTTGATATAATATACATATACATGGTATGTGGCAGCTAGGGAATCCACTCGCGTTACCACTCTGTAGGTCCCACTTTGTTTCCGAAATCCATTGCAGGTAATCACGGTCTCTTCGGAATCAGATGAAGAGTAATATATATCTAATAATTTGTCAATTAACAATAGCGTGACAGATTTGTGTACTGACCAACTATGTCTACCAAGTTGTGTAGACTCGTAGGCTGACTCGTATTTAGTACAACAAACGAACAATTTCCAAACATGTTTCAGAAAAAATGAAACGCCATGGTTTTCTGTCACGCTTCGACGAGTTTAAAGAAAAGATACGACCCACCACGAGCAGAGGTCGTGGGTCCAAACAGCATATCAGTGGAAGGAATGAGATCGACAATGGCGAAGCTGCCGGACGAGACGGCGTCGTCAGCGACGGTCCTGCACGTTCCGAGCATTTTTCAGAGAGAGGCAATTTCAGTAGAAAGAGTTCAGGGCAAGTTCAGGTGGCTGCTGGAGGAGACTCGGCGTTCCACTTTCAAATGGAAGGTCCCAAGTTGAAGTCCGGCTATAACATTGACAAAGACAAAGACTTTGAAGAATTATATCAGCTTTGCACGGAGTGTATCGAAGATGGGCTGCTGCACGAGGCTGCAAGGGACGCTGATCTGCCGTTCCTTGCGCTCCTGGCTGGTGTAGCTGTGGTGGAAGGAAAACTGGACGAGACAAGGGTGGGTGTGCCCAGCAACTCGTGCTTTCTATCACGCTCTCTAACTGGCTGTCTGTTTGTCTGTCTGCCTGACCGCCCGCCCGCCCGTCCGTCCGTCTGTTTGTCTGTCTGTCTGTCTGTTTGTCTGCCTGTCTGTCTGTCTGCCTGTCTACCTGACTGCTTACCCGTCTGTCTCTCTGGCTTTCTATAATATATATATATATATATATATATATATATATATTAATATAATATAATTT
>NW_014577418.1:33588-35778 GCF_000485595.1 Priapulus caudatus
AAATTATTCTAATATGAATTTTAAACTTAGAGTTTAACATTAGTGTACATATATTTTTAACCTTTAGCATTTAAAATATTTTTGCGATTATTTTCGTTTTCTTATGAATTGTTGCTAACAGCCGTCTGCTACGAACTTTTAACCTTTTTTTGATCCGCTGTCATCCACGTTTTTACGGCGAGTTCTTATGATTTCTTGGTATCCTTTTAAAGAGGAATGTATATCCAGAAATTATTTTGAGCTAGTACCTTCCATACCGAAACGGAAAACGAAAATAACAATAGTGTAATAACTTTGGTGTGAAAATGTTGGGTGCCCAATGTGATTCCGTCACATTATATCTAAGATACTTTTATCACCGTTTAGAAGCTGAATAGTACACATTAGAACAAAGGCCCCATTTCGCATGTGCTTCTTGTTGTCTTGTTGGATTTCAAGATGGCCGCCACAATACGCAAAAGTCAGCCCGGAAACATACCCCAGTGGAACTACCCAAGTATCCTAGAAATGATATTTACCCGTTTCCAGCCTCTACCCAAAAAGTTTAGGGTTATCCTTATTTTAACTTTTTTTGAAATCTGCCCCTTGACTAAATGAAGAGAGAGAACGAGAGAGGAGCGATGAAGAGAGAGAACGAGAGGAGAGCGAAGAAAAGAGAGAACGAGAGAGGAGCGATGAAAAGAGAGAACGAGAGAGAAGCGATGAAGAGAGAGAGCGAGAGAGGAGCGTTGAAGAGAGAGAGAATGAAAGAGGAGCGTTGAAGAAAGAGAACGAGAGAGGAGCGTTGAAGAGAGAGAGAACGAGAGAGGAGCGTTAAAGAGAGAGAACGAAAGAGGAGCAATGAAGAGAAAGAATCGAGGAAAAGGCGAAAGAATCGAGGAATGAAAGAGAGAGAGAGAGAGATTGATTTCCTATTATATTTACTGTTTGGGATGGGATGGGATGGGGTGGGATGGGATATGGCATGGAATGGGATGGGATGGCATGGCATGGCATGGAATGGCATGGGATGGCATGGGATGGGATGGGATGGCATGGGATGGGATGGGATGAGATGGGATGCGCGCGATGGGATGGCATGGCATGGAATGGGATGGATGAATAGATGCATGGATGGATGCATGGATAGATATATAGTTAGATTTTTTGGGGTATTTTCTTTTCAACCAAGCGGTCACCAACTGAGTAACACCACTGATTTCCCTGGGCAACGCCGGGTATCCCGTTAGTTCTCTAATAATGCCTGAGATTGGCAGTATCAGACAAGTAGAGAGCTCTTGCACAACATAAAAATGTTTCATATTTGCAGAGCCTGTTACTGAATAGAGTATGTGTTGTCATTTCCAATAAAGTTTACTAATCATGGTCAGTCATATATTTGTAGACTTTACATGTGATGTTGAATAAATATTTTGTTTTTACGGCATGAATAGGCACCTAGAAGAGTGGATTATGGCATTGGTGCCTATGATCGAACGTATACCGATTGAATCGTCCGGAGGAAGACTACGGGAAATGTTCGAAAATGTTGCCAATGGTAGTTTTCTTACAAATGATGCATCCTATAATTATTATGGTTCCTCAAGAGCTTACCAGGCTCTATGACTGTACGGTGTGCTACACTTATGGCATACGCAGTAAATACCTGGACGGTTGCTTGTGGCTAAATTCACTATAGCTGAATTATTATCGTTCCAGAAGTGTAGTTTTTCAAGTATCAAAATACCACATATGTGCCGCAATTAAAAGGCTATGAGTTTGTCAACATAATTCCATAACATCTTATACAAGTTGTTATAGGAGATACCTATATATGTTTTCAGTATTGTTATAAAACACATTATATACTAGCGTATTGATATATTTTGGTGTTATCAAATTTAATTTTATGATTATATCCGAGTTATTCAATACGTTGACGTGAAACGTATTATTCAGTTAAAATGTATAAAGTAGCTGTGGAAATCGATACACGCTACACATGTACTATCTTTGTTATACCCTTGAATATCTATGCATGCCCTTCACAGAGGCGATACTCTTCATCCGTAAAGTCGGCGACTACAATATGCTCATGATCACAGTTAAAGGGAAAGACATCAGGTGAGAACAGGTGAAAATGAATATCTAAAAGATCTATCTAAGTCATCTCGTCTAAATTTCATTCATCATTATCATCATCATCATCAT
>NW_014577418.1:35788-44445 GCF_000485595.1 Priapulus caudatus
TCATGATAATTAAGCATGTTTGCAATATATATAATATATATATATATATCGTGCGCGCGTTGTGTGTGTGTGTGTGTGTGTTGGCTGTCAGATGACTAGCTGTTTCTCAAAGTGTAGGTACCTACTGCAATTAAAACGGTCGCAAAGAAGAACATAATTTAACATATGATATCTCGATTGTTACAGTATTCTGTGAATAACTCGATGCCATCTGTACTGTTTGTGTAGGGATCATTCAGAAAGATTTCGTAAACCACAAGGAATAACCATGCTACTCGGAGGCCTCGGAGACATAATACAAACTCTTGCCAAAGCAGTAAGCGATGCGCACTGCTATGAACGATCATGCAGGTACGATCATCAACAATACACGCAACACGGTGTGTTACATGTTTTGTTGAACTATATTGGTAAATACAGAAGTCCGAAAATCCGGACTGCTCGGGGATTGGGTCGGTCCGGATTTTCGGATTTTCCGGATTCTCGGGCAGTAGTATTAAAATTAAATTTTAAATAAAATTAAAATTTAAGGAGGAATAAAGAATAGATGAACGGGTAAATTACTAAATTTTAATAGTTTATTCATTAGCAAATACAGCATGCTTCATTTATAAAAACTAGCCATTTGCGGCCCGTGAATCACGGGCCTCTAGCATTTACCCAGGCAACCGCAACATCGAAGAAGTAAATCAAAAAGTATAATAACTTGTGATAGAATTATAAAATGTAAAACAGACAATTAATAAAACGGGGCAGTACGTGTATGTACTTCAGGTGGGTAGCCGGGGGGGGCGAAGACTCCTCCGCGGGATCGGAAGTTCCGCTGAAATGTATTAAAAAAATTCACCCTATTTCGAATTCCAAATACCTGGTACGTAGAGTATTAAGACAAATTAACAAAATTAGCAATAATGAAGTTTCCTTCAATCCTCATCATTATCCACTACACGTATATAACATTCCAGCAGTATTTTGAGAATAAAGTGAGAAATATTTAATTTAGCATTGTGTATAGTTTTTCTTTTTTCTTTTTAAATTAACAGTTTTAAACCGGGTCCAAATGACAGTCACTAGATTAGTTTAAATCCTTAATTTAAACTTTTACAAATCAATGACACCTAAATTGAGATTTAAGGATTTAAACTGTATTGATTAATAAAATAAACTATTTGAATCCAACTATTTATTTGAATTGGAAGGCTGGGTAAACACTCCAATAATTTTAGTTCCTGTTTTTTTAAACGCGTACCTCCCACTCGTCGTATATTCTTTAGGGAATGCCGTCTATCGTATATACCACACAAAACTGACCCAGGTTAGTTGGGGTAGAGGCTATATGATTTTGTTGTAGCTGCAGTGTTGCTTATTGTGCGCTAATAATTTCACGAGCAACCAGCGACATTATTCTGACCATTTATTTGACAAAAGCCTTGCCATCGATTCATATGAGGTAGAACTTCGATACCGATGGATATTACCAGGAGTGTATCAAACTCACAGGAGTGTATTGATACACTCCTGATAAAACTAGTGCGAATGAAAGGTTTATATGTGTTAATGAATCCATATCGTGTATTCTCTAATAATGCCCGAGATTGGCGGTATCGGACAAGTGGAGAGCTCTCTTGAGAGAATGTTTCATATTCGCTGATCCCGTTACTGAATAGAGTATGTATTGTCATTTCCAATAGAGTTTACTAATCATGGTCAGTCATATATTCGTAGACTTTACATGTGTTGTTGAATAAATATTTTGTTTTTACGGCATGAATAGGCACCTAGAAGAGTTGATTAAGGTATTGGTGCCTATAATGGAACTTATACCGTTTGAATCGTCCGGAGGAAGAGTACGGGAATTGTTCGAAAATGTTGCCAATGGTAGTTTTCTTACAAATGATGCATCCTATAATTATTATGGTTCAACAAGAGCTTACCAGGCTCTATGACTGTACGGTGTGCTACACTTATGGCATACGCAGTAAATACCCGGACGGTTGCTTGTGGCTAAATCCACTATAGCTGAATTATTATCGTTTCAGAGGTGTAGTTTTTCAAGTATCAAAATACCACATATATAATATATGCCGCAACTAGAAGGCTATTAGTTTGTCAACATAATTCCATAATATCTTATACAAGTTGTTATGGGAGATACCTATATATGTTTTCAGTATTATTAAAAACACATCATATACTAGCGTATTGATATATTTTGGTGTTATCAAATTCAATTTTATGCATATATCCGAGTTATTCAATACGTTGACGTATGAATAACTCTACGATTAACATAAATATCGTGGATTGACTTCTCCTGAATTTGTGATGACCTGTAATTTCCATTTGAAAATGTATTGTGACTTGTAATGGTTATTTGGTTAATAATGATTTGCTTGAATAACTAAGATCCCGTTATTAATATTCAGAATTATGATTGATACTATTATGATACCAATCACATTATATACCTAGCTGTACGTGAAAAGGACACTGGAAAATTATAAAATTAACACATATTACCAGGAGTGAATAATAATAAATCTATTATTATTCACTCCTGATATTACCTATTAGTACGTTGTGTTACTCATATATTACGTGGTTGATAATCTAGCTGCTAAAATTCGGAAAAAATATCTTATTATTTTTGATAAAAGCATTATAATCTATTGCAACGTGTGGAAGCCCTAGCGGGTGGCCATGCTGGAAAAGCGTGGGAGTGATCATGAACGATTTTGTATCTTCGTGAAACGCTATAAAGTTGTGAAAAAAAGGGGAATTGCAATGGAAATTATTTGTGAGAAAGGCAAGAATAAAAAAAAACATGCATCGCATAACTGGTCTATTGAGTTCTCTCCCAAGTTAAATTGCATGCGCATCAGGGCAAGGAGGCCTGAGGCAGTGTAATTTTATGTTCGCAGACTCCCACTTTCAAAAACGTTCTGACGCTCATGCCTACAGGATGTAATTTAGTGATAAAAGTCGAGAAATACACTAATTTCCGTACACCCAACTCCATTTACTCCATCTGTAAAAGTCGACCACACATATACCTAACCTGAGTATGTATGTAGTATGGGTAGTAGAACGGGTACGGTGGTTAATTCCTAGTTTCCAGGTAAAAACAATATAAGATTTCTCTGTTCCAGGTTAATTAAGATCGCACTTTCGGCTTTGCCGCGTCCCGGTTGACCTCTATTAGCAAATCACGAAAGATTTATCCGGTATTTTTCTGATTTCTAGATAATTAAAATGTTCCAATTCCGCGTCCGGTGAATAACCGTGTCCCCTCGCTGTTACTGCTGCTACGTATGTTGCTTACTAGGTATTAGATAATTAAGAATAGCTTCAATAATCGCAATAGATACGGTGCCTGGCTTCGTAGGTGTGGTAACCAAGAGCATCTGCGCATATCATGGATTCCACGAGAAAAGAAACTGGGCCAAGAAAAATTGAAATTATTCTAATATGAATTTTAAACTTAGAGTTTAACATTAGTGTACATATATTTTTAACCTTTAGCATTTAAAAAAAAAAATTTTTCGTTTTCTCCGGAATTGTTGCTAACCGCCGTCTGCTACGAACTTTTAACCTTTTTTTTTATCCGCTGTCATCCACGTTTTTACGGCGAGTACTTATGATTTCTTGGTATCCCTTTAAAGAGGAATGTATATCCAGAGATTATTTTGAGCTAGTCTCTTCCATACCGAAACGGAAAACGAAAATAACAATAGTGTAATAACTTTGGTGTGAAAATGTTGGGTCCCCCATGTGATTCCGTCACATTATATCTAAGATTATTTTATCACCGTTTAGAAGCTGAACAGTACACATTAGAACAAATAGTCTGGTGGCTTAGCAAATTTAACGTTGCCGGACAAAAGTACCAAATTTGGCATGGAGTTTCTTTTCGACCTATCTATTGATTTTATCCGTGGAACCCACTTGATCGGTTCCGATTTTTCAAGATGGCGGCCAAAATCCAAGATGACCGCCAGAAAAAAGGAAATGTCGTATATCTGGCTGTAAAAATCGGAAATGAACAAATGAGGTGACAATTCAGGGGTTTTCGGGATCACTGAAACAGATGCTAGTCATGCCATTTTGCTCAGGTGACCCATTTCCAAGATGGCAGCCGAATTTCATAATAGCCGCCTTAAAAAAAGGAAATTTCTTATATCTGGCTGTGAAAATCGGAAATGAACAAATGAGGTGTCAATTCAGGGGTTTTCTGGGTCACTGAAACAGATGCTGGTCATGGCATTTTGCTCAGGTCACCCATTTCCAAGAAGGCGGCCAATATAACAAAAAATACACATGTTGTCACTGGCTATAGACGTCACAGACAGGCATTTGCAAAATCAAATCAGAGGTTTTTGTAGTCACTAAAACCGATTCTTGACACGATTCATGGTTATACCATTCATCTTTCAAGATAATGTCCAAAAAAAGCTTACTTGGCCTGATTTTGAATGGTTATTGTGACTTCTATAGCTACATATCAGCCTACATGTTAAGTACATATACTGTGCATGGTAGTATTTAGGAATTCTATCTACAATGTTTTAATACAATGTATCTCTACCAGACAGTTCACAGTCAATGTATCCTATTTGGATGAACATGTGCACCGACAAAGAGATATGCAAGGCAAATTTGCCTTTCTGCATTTGCAGACTTTACAGGCCTTTTTGCAGCCACATTTTCCAAATTCTCTGCACGTTTTAGACGCCTCTGGAATGGTAGACCAGACAGGTTCCCACGAGTTTCTAACTTTCATCCACGCATAGTCGGTTGGACATGGATTCGTTTGTTGAGATAACATGCATGTTGTCCAGATGCCAGCCTGGTATACTGCCCTCCTAGTGTGCTGGAGTAGTGCATTCTGAGTAGGTGGTATCTTGTCAACAGCTTGGCTTTTCTGGCTGAACAGCTCCATCCGAGCACTGTTAACATTCATCTCGTTACTTGTTTTGTCATAAACTACGACAACTAGTCTCTCGATTCTTTGAAATGATTTAGAATGTAAGTCAAGATGCTTAAACGGATGTGCGGCAAGATAAACAAATGCATCAGTAACTTGCTCATAAGCATTCCATGCCTGCCAGAACGATTTCTTCCCTTTGCCTCTAAACGCCGATGTAGTATCACATCCTGACAAGGAGTGGAAAACGGGCAGGAAACGTGATTTACGTTCACCAAGACGGGCACAAATGGCGTTGATGCTGTAATGAGTGTAGTTCTTTCCAGTTCCAAACGCTACCCAGAGATCAAGATCAGCATTTATCTGAGAGAGGTCATGAAACACACCGGTGAGAACAACAACGACGTCTGTGTCCACAGTTCGCACCTGGATGGATTTTGCTCCATTCTCCAAAGCATGCTTCACGTGAACCACAATCATAGTGTCTGCTTCTTCCTGATTGCAGCTGGACATTTCGATCTGCGTTCCAACACATGCAACATGCTCTCCAGCTGTGATATATACCGAACACTCATGAGGGATGCTGCAATCCGCAAAGTTTGCCGACAGGAATTCAAAGAGTTCCTTCTTGTTGATTGGATAATAGAGAGTCATTCTAGTTGCCCGGCAGCTTGGTGTCACCTGATACTTTTCTACGCACACCTTTGCCTCGTTTCTCCCTGGTTCCCTCATTCAAGCTATCTGGCCGGTATTCGTCCCACACAACATCCACTCACTTTGTGTCACGCAGCTGACGTTCCAAATGGGGTATAAACACGTTGTCAGCATATTCCTGGAATGTTGAGACATTTGTTACAGACAATGCATGTACTGTCACCGCACCATCCAGAACTTTGCAGTAATCTAATACAGGTGCCTCTGTCTGGTTTGGTTCCTCGATACATTGTAACAGATGACATTTGGTACCAGACAGATTAAGCTTTCCAAACTCAGACAGGGATGGAGGATACGAATGAACTTCGTGTGCAAAAATTCACTGATGTCACCATCTCTATTTTGTAAGAATTAAGATGTATAACTGGCCGAAGAGTGCCACATTGTTCTCAAGCACCTTTACTTTCTTGCAATCCTTTGATCTGACTTTGAGCTTTGTTGAGAACAGGGGTAGTGAATTCTTTGAGATCGTATCATGTATGGAGTGACTCCAATCCACGAGCACGGTCTTCACATACTTTTGATAGTTCTTTGTGCCAGTGTCTTCCAGTGTACGGATTGTATTCACTACCGCCTCATTCGCGCAGTTACGACTATCAAGAGTTACCAACTCTGGGAAGTCATCCAGGAAGAGATTTTCCATCTTGCGTGTTGTGTTAGATAGGCTATCAACCTGTCGCTGAAAGGTTTTCTGTGCTGCAAGTCCCTGTTTATGGTGTTTGAAGTTAGCGGGGTTTTCCGGATCATCGTCATGAAGATATCCATTCTCGTACTGACTCAGAAGTCTGGCAAGCTCGGGTCCAGCGGTCATCCAGTGTCTGAAGGCAACTGGATTCTCAGTGAGTCCTACTGCACCACCGGATGCTTTCACCACTTTATTCTCCTGCTCATGCGCTTGGTCTATTGGGATCGCAGAGTATCTGTGTAACAACTTTGCGATTGTCCAGTGATTCCGAGTTTCAAACTTCTCTTTGATCTCTTGTGGCAGCACCTTCATGTCTCTGATGTGTACAGGCAGCCAACGAGAATAGTTCACGTGGTCTAACGCGAAGAACAATGGTACGAGTGCCTCTAATACAGTAACATACAATGGGAAGTTTCTCTCCCTATGGGCTCCAACAAATATGAGAATCAGAATCTCATAGTGTGCGATCATGTGCCAGAACTTGAACGTGGGAGATTAATTACACATTTGTTCCAGCCAGTTGCTGAAACTCTCATCAACATTAGATCTCTGGTTGAATGCTTTATTCAGTAGCCTCTGAAGAACAAGAACAGTGACCTGGTGGGCATGCCGAGTCCTGGTAATGTGTGATACTTTCAGAAATGAATTGGCTGTTCCAGATGAACTTTAGATTCAGTGAGAGCTGTCGTCCAACCTGACCCATCTAATAAATTGCCAACAGTGTTCCATAGCGCTTTCTCAATGTGCAGTCTGCCCATCATAACTACATAGACCTTCTCGCCATAGAGATCTGGCCATTTCTATTGTACGTACTTGGTGAGCGTGAACAGAGGCTGGTCAAACGTAATCACTGTGATTTGTCCTGGGTTGAGATACTCTGTTGCCTGTCGATGTACATCCATGCCATGTTTAATCATTGCTGGTGTGTCTGATTTTTGATAGAAGAGAGGGAGCAGTGCACATATTGCTGTTCGCTCTGATGTTGGCTGTTGTCGAGTGGCGTGATAAGCAGACCATGTAAGTGAACTCGTATTGCACAGTTCCACATCACTGATATGTTCAAGACCATGTTTCATCCAGTCATATTATTCACGTTTTGCATCTGCCAGGTCAAGCTTAACAGATTCACTATTACTCTCTGGTACCACCTGAACATCAGTAGACTTCACCGAAACTGCAGGAACAGAAGCATAATATTAATAAGCTTATAATTCCGCGAGGCCGTCCTCTGAAACGAACTAGTTAGTATTATACAATTGACCTATTTTCAGGTGAATACGAAGATTTATTACCCCTCGAAGGTGATATTTCCCTCGGCCTCCGGCCTCGGGAAATATCACCGTCTCGGGTTAATAAATCCTCGTATTCACCTGAAAATAGGTCAATAACTGTTTTATTATATGACATTTTTATAAACTTAACCATGTGTAGCACCAATCCATACTTAGTTTTAAGCTGGTCATCGGAAACAGTTCCAAATCTTGTCAAGCCGGGTTTGCTATGGTTTACACTGTCGTCTGCCATTTTCACTCCAGTGAGGCAACGACAATCCGCGCTTCTGATTGGTCAAAAATTGCAGCACAGGTTCCTGGATTATAATATTCACCTGCGAGGCGCCCGACGGGGTTTTGGACTGTTATATTCACCTCGCGTGCACGGATTCTGTAGGTTTCGGTGGAACATCGCAATATATTTAGACCTATAAGAGGGGTTTTGACCAATCAGCGTGTGGGAAAAATGACAGTCATATAATAAAGCAGAATATCTCACGGACTCCAGTCCTGCATATTTCAAATCAGGGAGTCCGACAGTAAATCTGGGAGTATTTGACTCCGGACCCACGTTAATTTCGCACAGTGCATTAGGCTGCATACACTGGGGAATCTGGGGAATGTGCGAGCTAAAAAATGCGAGCTGCGAGCTAAAAAAAACAATGCGACCAAGCGAACAATGTGAATTAAACAATCAATGCACACAGCAAGTGAGCAACAACTCATGTAAACTCAGTTGAGCGATCTACAGCGCATATCTGTGACAGCCAGCTTGCACATCCCCTAGACTGTACTGGTACGGTTTATTTCTGTACACTGTGCCTGGACACTGCGCCATCAGCATTTCTGATGACGACTTACAGATATGGGAAATTACTGTTATTTGTATTACATCAATACATGATCATGGGACCTGTCTGAGGGCAACGATTTGCTCATAGTCATAATGACGGCTTATAAATGACGACTTTATGCAGGGTTATTCCAATGGATTTACTATGAAAGAAAATCGGGACTTTGACTTTTATGACGACTTATGCGAATTGACGAGTTAGACGATGAC
>NW_014577418.1:45058-49578 GCF_000485595.1 Priapulus caudatus
ATAATAATAATAATAATAGGGGCCTACTGATTTAGTCAAGAATTACAAGATGTCAATGACAGTGACACTGGCAATGAGAATTGTTTAATAAATTACATCAGAACATAGTGAGAATATTCCAGCTGTTACGAATTCTCAGGTTTGGAGAGTTGACTAGTAAAAATGTACTAGTCCTTCCAAGATTCTACTAGTTCTGCCGAAGGACTCTTACTAGGCGCAGAGCGACGAGCATTGTGATTTGCCAGGAGGTAGGTGGAGTAGGAGGGTGGAGCCCCCCTTCTGCTAGGGGATACATGGGCCCATTCCTATTTGACAACCCCAGGTTTAAAAACCCTAACCCTAACCCTAATCCTAACCAAACTCACGACATGGGTGTGTACACGCTACTTGTACCGATACATGGGGTCCCCCAGGGTACAAGGGGTGTCCCCCAGAAAGGTTTTGTAAAAGACATTCATTGTATAAAATATGCATAACTTTAATATTGATCATAAGATTTAAATTAAATTAAATTTTAATTCGAAAATAAAAATTTGTCCTTCTTTGATGAGGAATCTGTGGATTCGTCACTTATCACAGCAAGGAATTTGGCCTTATTTATAGCTCCGAACTGTTCCCAGCGCCTTGTATCGGCTATCACCGTAATGAACCTCTGGCAGGCCTTGTTGGTGAGGTAAGTGCTGCCGACATCTAACCCCTTCGCCTTGTCAAGCTGGCACAGCTTGACGTAATCGGTGTAGGGCCTGCCGTTTTTTTCCAATAGCATGTGCATTTCTAATTAGGATATTCAGTTTTGCTATTGCTATTGTGGCCTTGTTCATTAAAGTTAGTGTTTTTGCCCCCACTGTTTCGTGAACAGGCATGGTCCTTGCATTTCATTTTGCTATGATCTTTCTGTGCCCCTCGGAAGCATCATGCACTTTAACAGTTTCCAAACGATAGTTTGTAACTAGTGCCGGTGAAAAAACTACCAGACATACAGCCTGCACCACAGGTCATACCCTTGCCCTTGGCCGGGTCATACTCTAGCCACGGGTATGACGATTTCCACGCTGGCTGGAGCGTACGCATCCTTTTGGTCTTATCATAGACACGCTGGCCATCTAATTTCTCCACCTGCAACTCTGTCCAAATACTTTCACATAACAACCTTGATGTTAGTATTGGATAAGGATGTACCTACTACTACATGGTTTCTTATACATAAGAGACACAGTGGCGCACCGCCGTTGTCAAATTTAACATCGCCATTGTGAAAATGTTCCTGTATTTAGTGATAAGTATATATCATGTATCTATATACCTATAAGTATATCAATACATCCTGTATTTGAATCCATCATGCAAATTTTTTTCCCAAACTGGCCATTACCTCCTTTGTCTAGTTTTCTCTCAGAAGAAACCCTGTACTATGATTCACTACTTGTATCACTACTATAGATAACTATTTGTATCGACAGCTTCAAGTAAAACACGCATGCGATGTGGTTGCGATGTAAATACCTCGCTATGAGAGCGTATAAACTGATTAGTTGTGTCATTTATACAATCAGACCATTTGTTCTATGTCAACAGCTACTGTCAAGCGATCGATCAGTAGACTGGTTCGTGGTCCCATTGTTTTTAACAATGTTTGTACTGTCATAGGGTCTAGCGTGCTTAGAGCGTGCAAGGCGTGCTAGCGTCTATTTGTACTAGCGCGTCTATTAAACAGGGAAAACTTGTTGATGGCAATGATATATAATTTATAAAGCTCTTTGGATCTTGGTTGAGAGAAGCTGCCGCCGGGGACTATAGTAAAATCGATGGAAGGATGGGAAATTGGGACGGTCAGGGACGGGGAAAATAACTAGTACGCAGGACTAACGGCTATGGGGCATTTACTAGTCCTTATTTTTTACTAGTCTTGGACTAACGGACTAGCGTTAGTGTCGAACCCTGATATATGACGTTCATAATCACTAAGTAGTACTTGCATACTACCTTCCAACTATCTTGTGTTTTTTGGTAGTACCCTTGATGCAACCTGCAGGCAGTGTACCTTCGTACACTCATGATACCACTGCCACAATGCTAGCACTATTTTTTAAGTGGGCGGAGCTCCGGGGAAATCTAGCGAATGGTGATTCGTAAACAGCGCATGATTTGAAAGTAGTAAATGGGCGCACAATACGCACACTATTTCGTATCACTATTTTATCAAATTTTTCATAAAATAATGGTTGAATTTTTAAAATCTTTGCAACTTTTATTTATCCAAATCTTATTACATAGGATACGAGTAACGTGGCTGGTGTGTAAAACTTGTAGTCAAAAAGCGTTACAAATTGTAATGGAAATCTGCTTGTGGCAGTGGTAGATTGAGCCCATGAGCGAGAGCGCCATCTGTCATGGAGTTTGCCCTTGATGATGAAGGATTTTTTAAAGGACATGTGTCACGAACAGGATGTAAATGTAAAGTAACTCAGAGAACAATTGGTCACATAGACAAGTGTTTGCAAACAAGAACAACTGCTCCAAGTAGGAAAGTACTAGATTGATGACTAACTTGAAATTATATAATTATAATAAAAGAAATTAAAGGCAGTATCGCAAAATATTGTAATTATACATGATTGAGACGAGTTGAGGTCAGAGGAAAGCAGTTTGTTCGAATTTGGAAGAGACAGCAGAGCAGTTCATAAAGATGGGATATTGAAGAGGGAGGAACCGAGTTATAATGAGCAGTAGAAAGGATGAATAGTTGAGAAAAGAATGTTGGGTGTGTGGGGAGGGCTTATGAGAGGAATGGAGGGGGGACAGGAGTGACGGAAAGGAAAGTAAAGGGAGGTCTTATACGATATATAATCAGGATTGAATAATAATAGATTATAATATTCTATTATTATTCACTCCTGATATCATATAACAGAATACAACATCATTTAATATTATTATAATATAGTATAATAGTATAATATAATAATATTATCATATAAATAATATAATATAAAATTTATCAGATACGTGTCACAGTATGTTCTATTCCATGTCCATTTATTTTTCTAAAGTATTTACTGTTTTGCTATTGCATCTGGATTGCACAATTTAATGCACAGCCATGGGTTATAAAAGTCATGGATATAAAAATGTAGTCAGATTGAAGTTGAGGTGATCACTGTATGTCAAGCAGACACACATGTTTATAGATAAAACACTGGGAAATGAGTTTTTTTTTCGTTTTGCTGGAACCTAGGGGACTTCACAACGTAGTATCAATTCACTTCGTGTAGGATAATGCTCCCATATTAAAATATACATTAATATAACGTAGTAGTGTATAGTCATTTTTGGTCAAACCAGACGGTTATTTTAAGGATACTTTCAACCTTTTGCACGGGTATTGCTCTAATGAAGATTAAACGTTTATTGAGGAATGAATCGAATCAATCACTTGTTTTATTTATAGCGGAGATATATCTCTATGCTCAAGGAATTCTGAGTAGGTGGTATCTTGTCAACAGCTTGGCTTTTCTGGCTGAACAGCTCCATCCGAGCACTGTTAACATTCATCTCGTTACTTGTTTTGTCATAAACTACGACAACTAGTCTCTCGATTCTTTGAAATGATTTAGAATGTAAGTCAAGATGCTTAAACGGATGTGCGGCAAGATAAACAAATGCATCAGTAACTTGCTCATAAGCATTCCATGCCTGCCAGAACGATTTCTTCCCTTTGCCTCTAAACGCCGATGTAGTATCACATCCTGACAAGGAGTGGAAAACGGGCAGGAAACGTGATTTACGTTCACCAAGACGGGCACAAATGGCGTTGATGCTGTAATGAGTGTAGTTCTTTCCAGTTCCAAACGCTACCCAGAGATCAAGATCAGCATTTATCTGAGAGAGGTCATGAAACACACCGGTGAGAACAACAACGACGTCTGTGTCCACAGTTCGCACCTGGATGGATTTTGCTCCATTCTCCAAAGCATGCTTCACGTGAACCACAATCATAGTGTCTGCTTCTTCCTGATTGCAGTTGGACACTTCGATCTGCGTTCCAACACATGCAACATGCTCTCCAGCTGTGATATATACCGAACACTCATGAGGGATGCTGCAATCCGCAAAGTTTGCCGACAGGAATTCAAAGAGTTCCTTCTTGTTGATTGGATAATAGAGAGTCATTCTAGTTGCCCGGCAGCTTGGTGTCACCTGATACTTTTCTACGCACACCTTTGCCTCGTTTCTCCCTGGTTCCCTCATTCAAGCTATCTGGCCGGTATTCGTCCCACACAACATCCACTCACTTTGTGTCACGCAGCTGACGTTCCAAATGGGGTATAAACACGTTGTCAGCATATTCCTGGAATGTTGAGACATTTGTTACAGACAATGCATGTACTGTCACCGCACCATCCAGAACTTTGCAGTAATCTAATACAGGTGCCTCTGTCTGGTTTGGTTCCTCGATACATTGTAACAGATGACATTTGGTACCAGACAGATTAAGCTTTCCAAACTCAGACAGGGATGGA
>NW_014577418.1:49827-52677 GCF_000485595.1 Priapulus caudatus
TGCAATCCTTTGATCTGACTTTGAGCTTTGTTGAGAACAGGGGTAGTGAATTCTTTGAGATCGTATCATGTATGGAGTGACTCCAATCCACGAGCACGATCTTCACATACTTTTGATAGTTATTTGTGCCTGTGTCTTCCAGTGTACGGATTGTATTCACTACCGCCTCATTCGCGCAGTTACGACTATCAAGAGTTACCAACTCCGGGAAGTCATCCAGGAAGGGATTTTCCATCTTGCGTGTTGTGTTAGATAGGCTATCAACCTGTCGCTGAAAGGTTTTCTGTGCTGCAAGTCCCTGTTTATGGTGTTCGAAGTTAGCGGGGTTTTCCGGATCATCGTCATGAAGATATCCATTCTCGTACTGACTCAGAAGTCTGGCAAGCTCGGGTCCAGCGGTCATCCAGCGTCTGAAGGCAACTGGATTCTCAGTGAGTCCTACTGCACCACCGGATGCTTTCACCACTTCATTCTCCTGCTCATGCGCTTGGTCTATTGGAATTGCAGAGTATCTGTGTGACAACTTTGCGATTGTCCAGTGATTCCGAGTTTCAAACTTCTCTTTGATCTCTTGTGGCAGCGCCTTCATGTCTCTGATGTGTACAGGCAGCCAACGAGAATAGTTCACGTGGTCTAACGCGAAGAACAATGGTACGAGTGCCTCTAATAAAGTAACATACAATGGGAAGTTTCTCTCCCTATGGGCTCCAACAAATATGAGAATTAGAATCTCATAGTGTGCGATCACGTGCCAGAACTTGAACGTGGGAGATTAATTACACATTTGTTCCAGCCAGTTGCTGAAACTCTCATCAACATTAGATCTCTGGTTGAATGCTTTATTCAGTAGCCTCTGAAGAACAAGAACAGTGACCTGGTGGGCATGCCAAGTCCTGGTAATGTGTGATACTTTCAGAAATAAATCGGCTGTTCCAGATGAACTTTAGATTCAGTGAGAGCTGTCGTCCAACCTGACCCATCTAATAAATTGCCAACAGTGTTCCATAGCGCCTTCTCAATGTGCAGTCTGCCCATCATAACTACATAGACCTTCTCACCATAGAGATCTGGCCATTTCTATTGTACGTACTTGGTGAGCGTGAACAGGGGCTGGTCAAACGTAATCACTGTGATTTGTCCTGGGTTGAGATACTCTGTTGCCTGTCGATGTACATCCATGTCATGTTTAATCATTGCTGGTGTGTCTGATTTTTGATAGAAGAGAGGGGGCAGTGCACATATTGCTGTTCGCTCTGATGTTGGCTGTTGTTTGGTGGCGTGATAAGCAGACCATGTAAGTGAACTCGTATTGCACAGTTCCACATCACTGATATGTTCAAGACCATGTTCCATCCAGTCATATTGTTCACGTTTTGCATCTGCCAGGTCAAGCTTAACAGATTCACTATTACTCTCTGGTACCACCTGAACATCAGTAGACTTCAACGAAAGTGCAGGAACAGAAACATAATAAGCATATAATTCCGCGAGGCCATCCTCTGGAACGAACTAGTTAGTATAGCAGAATATCTCACGGACTCCAGTCCTGCATATTTCAAATCAGGGAGTCCGACAGTAAATCTGGGAGTATTTGACTCCAGACCCACGTTAATTTCGCACAGTGCATTAGGCTGCATACACTGGGGAATCTGGGGAATGTGCGAGCTGAAAAATGCGAGCTGCGAGCTAAAAAAAACAAAAAGACCAAACGAACAATGTGAATTAAACAATCAATGCACACAGCAAGTGAGCAACAACTCATGTAAACTCAGTTGAGCGATCTACAGTGCATATCTGTGACAGCCAGCTTGCACATCCCCTAGACTGTACCGGTACGGTTTATTTCTGTACACTGTGCCCGGACATTGCGCCATATCAGCATTTCTGATGACGACTTACAGATATGGGAAATTACTGTTGTTTGTATTACATGCATGATCATGGGACCTGTCTGAGGGCAACGATTTGCTCATAGTCATAATGACGACTTATAAATGACGACTTAATTAGGCGGGGTTATTCCAATGGATTTATTATGAGAGAAAATCGGGACTTTGACTTCTATGACGACTTATGCGAATTGACGAGTTAGACGATGACGACTTATGTGAGTTTTACTGTATTACATTAACAATAGTATTACTATTAGTATTAGTTCGTGAGCTCGTCTGATCGAACGGGATACAAAATTACATACGTGAACCACGTGACCAAGAAAAACCGGCGCCCCCATTTCCGCAGCGTGGCCTGATCAAACCAATGCCCGTGATGCAGTACCTCTAATGTAAACAGAGAAATAATATAATTAGACAATAACGATGATACTTAAATATAACGAAAACATTTCATCAAGTTAAATAGAAAATCGCTTTTATAAGCAATGTTACAAGAGTCTATCCGGGTTTTCCCTACCTGGGTACTGTAAAATGGCGGCCTCCTGTATCTTGTGAAGGTTTACTAACGGTTGTCTGTTTTCTTATACTAACCATTATCGTGTCATTATAAATCGCCTACCAACTAGTTTTCTGGCGATATTTAATATATTAGAGCATTTCGTCAGTGCTTCATTTTTACGAATAAGGTGTCTAGTGAAACTTCGGAACCAAAATAATATCATCTCGGAATGAATTTACTTCATTTACTGATTTAGTCAAGAATGACAAGATGTCACTGACAGTGACACTGGCAATGAGAATTGTTTAATAAATTACATCAGAACATAGTGAGAATATTCCAGCTGTTACGAATTCTCAGGTTTGGAGAGTTGACTAGTAAAAATGTACTAGTCCTTCCAAGATTCTACTAGTTCTGCCGAAGGACTCTTACTAGGCGCAGAGCGACGAGCATTGT
>NW_014577418.1:57030-59526 GCF_000485595.1 Priapulus caudatus
TTCCTAAAACCTTGAGAGTATCCTTAAACGAGAGGAATAATTGTCACAAATAGCTACACAGTGATAGTTGAGTTTACTGACTAATGTCAGACAGGGCTTAAGTTTAAACCTTGCCCACTCCATACCTATTCATTGTTTTTGAGAGTGATCCCTCCTGGAGTTATGATATTTCTAGAGGAGTTTCTGTGTGGGTATGTGATTTCTATATATAAACGATTAATCAAAGGTTGACCTTGAAACGGGAAATCTTTGAAGACTAGTAATCTGTCTGCCCTTAGTAGAAGTAGTTTGTTGAAAGCCCTTTTAATTCTTGTTAAAATGATGCAGTGCTCAGAAAGGCACTACAGTCTTCTTCTTAAGTTTTCACTTCTGCCAGGCTTCAGTCGAGACTTTATAGATCTCATGTGACTGGTTTCGGGAGCACTAGAGAACGCCAGTCAATTACTATCAGACCTTGTATAATTTTCCTGATTAGTTGTTATGAGTAAACCAATGCCAGTCACGTACTAGCAACATCGCACAGTGTTCTAAAAAGCCTTTGTTAGGCTATGAGGTGCCTGTCCATCAATCACCTAGTGTGACGGTTGCACCTCTAGTCGGGTGATTCTTATGCCCTGTATCTGACATGTCATAAATTAGAAACATGGAAACAAGAATCGCCAGGCTAGAGAAGGCACTGTGCTCCTTGTCTGACGCAAGGCCGTCACCAGCTTATCCAGCCAATAACAATACAAGTATCATTAATTTACACTCTTTTCGTAAACATAGATTGTCCAGTGGTGGCTCATGTCTGACACTTTAAGACCTTATCAAGTGCTTTAAAACCTCATTCTATTCGAGAAAAAATCGTGCACCTTACACGAGATATGAAAAAAATAGAATTTGCCCAGGTGCTGAATTTCATAGCCTCACACATGGGTTTAAAAGTATAGAGGTCTTGCAAAGAAAACGGGAGAGAGAAATGTTGATGGGAGTGTTATTGTTGGGAGAGTGGCTTTATCCCTATTTACACATGTGTATACGATTGATACGAGAATTTAAAAAGCAGACGTAGCTTCATTTATGGTTGGTTACTTTCGGCATAATTGGTGAATAATTTTCATAATAAATAAATATAACGTTTTAAAATATTGTAACCGCAATTTACAAGTAACTTGATATTTTTATATTATTTTTTATCATGATTATTATATAAAACGTTGAAAATGGCGTTTAAATGCAATAATAGTAATGATTCATTTAAAAAATTGCTATAAGTGCTTGGTGCATTTGTCGGATTATATGTTAACTTATCAGGGATAAATAATGGCAAATTGACAAATAACGACAATATTGACAAATTTGTCATTATTAACCCCTGATGTTATAACTTATATACACGAGTGCACTGATTTGATTGCTTATTTTTAGTTTATCACATATATCTTGCAACTATTTTCCTGCGTGTCTCATAATTTACCAAGTTATTTAATAAAATAATGACATTTTTAGTGAGAGCTTTGTAAATGTATTCTTTTGTAATATACTGGGTGCAATGAATAGAGAGGATAACCTATAGTATCATATAAATATCAAATTGATTTAAAAGTATAGTTAACTTGAAAAAAAAATTGTGAATCATGAAAGATAGATACTAATCCCCGCCACTAGATGTGTAGCTAATATGCCACGTAGCACGGTCGCCTCTTGAACAGAAATAAACTTGTTTGATCCCTACCTGAGAACTTTGTACAATAAGAAATTTCGGTATACTTCAGTGGGGATTGCATATTGCTTTTTGATTAGAAGAGTAAGGTAGGGTAGGGTACTGTACAAATTTTAGACGTGCTATTAAATCTTCACTGGTTTTGGCTGTCTTGAATAGTGAGGCGAGAAAATGCGAAAGTCATGAATGTTGATGTGCTGTTTGTGTCTAGTGGCGGATCTAGGGGATTCATTGGTTGCAAGTGAACCTGAATTCGTCTGGATCCGTCTAACCCTTTACACAGACGGACCTGCAATTTTACTGCAACTTCTAATCATGATGGTCTAGCACACCTTTAAGTTTGATTTGTAAAATGAATTGAATATAAAGTTTGTTCTTGCCATTCTTTCATGATTTATAATTTGGGAGCGTTTTCACCTATAATGTAGTGGTGAGAAGAGCCACTGAATTACCGGTGCTGAAAACGTCCGCTAAATGCGTTGATAGGATGCTGTCGCCCCTATACTAGCATCCCCGCATGTACAATTCTTTGTCTGGCTCCTATGATTGCGTAATGCATGCGCGCGCTCACGCCCGTATGCACACGGGCGTGTGCACGCACCCCATTCAGGCTCGCACGCATGCGAGTACACACATATTCTCTTTCTCATACACACGACACGCACCCGCACACACGCGAACACGTGAACGTACGCAGGCATGCACTAACACGCACACACACACACACGTACACGCACACACACACACACACACACACACACACACACACACACACACACACACACACACAC
>NW_014577418.1:59536-62342 GCF_000485595.1 Priapulus caudatus
TACGCAGGCATGCACTAACACGCACACACACACACACGTACACACACACACACACACACGCACACATCGTAGGGGGTTATACGACTCGTAGCGCGTTCACACGTAGCAGAATCCACGGTTCGTACGCGTACGAAACAGAGTTTCGTACGTACTCGCGATAAATTTCCCTCGTCTGAACGACCACGTATAGCTATATATATACTCAGTTCGAAACGCGTATCACTATCCTGACAAAATGAGTGCGTTTCCTACGTACTTCGTATAGCTATACGCGTATAGCGGACGTGTGAACGACCGGCTATAGCTATACGCGTATAACAATAGGAAACAAAGCGCTGTCGACGGTCTACGAGAAAATGTTAGTATTAAGACAGTTGTTAAGACTAATTTTGTTTCTGACAACGGGACATCATCTCTATCCTTGAACTAATTAATGCATAAAGTTATAAATGTGGCATAATTGATTGTGACATGTATAGAATGACTGTCACAAACATGTAATTTGTTTTCGAAAATGGGTTACCGTATACTGGTACCAGCAACAGCACACAGTTGTTGTTGACTACATGCAATTTTGTAATGCCATAAACTATATTACACTATTTGTGTACAGCGACGTACGTAAATTCCAAAACTACGTGTGAACGCTGTTTAACTCAAGATCACGCTATACGCGTATCGTACGGAGTCCGTGAGATACGCGTTCGAAACTGGGTTTTACGGTACGTGTGAACGCGCTATCGGAGAATGTGACAGCGCGTCACCGGACCGCATGTCGTACCGTCGCCTGAGAGTGCCAGGGTAGCGAATGCGCGCGCCCACACCCCCGTCTAATAAATTAGGCCGTGGCTACGCATCCGGATACCGGATACCGGATACCCCCGGGATACCCATCTCCCAGGCTACGTGTCTGGTCATATATTTCTTATGTGAACCCAACTATATTTTTTTCAGTAAAAAAACAATAAACAATAAGTTTTTACCATAATATAATACTTATCATTAGATATTTTATTAAAAAAATTTGTTTTTGTAACTTTTGAAGCAATTGTAAATCCAGCAAAATCAACGATTTGAAATGGGGCGTGGCCTAATCATGACGTGGATTTTAAAATCTTATCAAACACGTACGGCAGATAGTTTCGTCACTGCCTCGCGAGACCGAAAACTCAGTGAGATCGACCCCGCACACGGGGGCCTTAATCCTTGCGCATACACTTGAATCAGTGGCGTATCCAGCATATAGGGCGGAGCCGGCGTATGCCCCCACCCGCGTTTGCAGGCCCAGAAAAAAGCAATAAAACTTAATAAAAATACTTTTTAGTAGCAGTGAGTCTTCAGAGGTAACGTCAGACTGAACGCCCTCCTGCTTCTGTTTGCTCCACAAGGACCTCCCTTTACAAATGGATAGGGTGGTGAACATCTTCATCAGAAGGAAGCCTCGAATGTTGCTATTGGCAAACCCCATATGCAACCTCATCCCGAACACACAATCATGACCTGAACATCTTAGTGGCAATAATTATTAGTAGGCCTAATTGTCACACTGACTTCTCACCCTGACCTGTGTACCAATCGTAGCTTAGATCATCAACATGATCAAGTGTGTTTCCTTTTTAGTGCAGGTATTGCTCTAATGAAGATTAAACGTTTATTGAGGAATGAATCGAATCAATCACTTGTTTTATTTATAGCGGAGATATATCTCTATGCTCAAGGAAAAAAATTTCATTAAATTTCCAGCACCTAATTATGTTACCACACACATTTTGAATTTTTATGTAAAAATGGTATTTTAGATATTTCTCAATTACCAGAAAGAGTGAGGATACAACATTTTCGCCACATGTTAAGCGCAATATGTACCAAAATAGCGCATCAGGATTTTTCTTTAAGTTTCATATTTACCGAGAAAAATTTAAAAAACTGCATAAAATTCAAGTTGCACGTTTGAATTTAAAATTTGTGCGAATAAAGAGACATGACTCATAAAATACGGCACTTAATAACAATCCCTGATGCGCTTTTCTACAGCAATATGTTTCCATTAAAACGAGTGTAAAATTAAATTATTCTGAGTTGTAATCACAGAGAAATATCCATTTATACATCAACTACTAAGTCAGAAATTGGAACGGAGAAATCAGTGTTTTTCTGACGTTAGTCGCGGCTCACTACACATGTACGCAGTACGCGGGCAAGCAAAACGCTCTGACAGTTCACATGTACCGTTATATGGAGAAATGAGCATGTACACAGGTGGCACATAGTGTTGCACGAAGGGTGGTTGTCGTAACAGGTACTACAGATATGTACCCGAGGTAGTTTTAGGTTGTTTAGTATTATGTTTATATTTTTATATGAGGTATGTTTAGGGTTAGAGTTAGGGTTAGTGTTAGGGTTAGTGTTAGGGTTAGGGTACACTTCTGTAGTACAAGTCTGGTACACTTTGTGTATACATATATGTACCTCGGGTACATATCTGTAGTACCTGTTACGACAACGACCCCTTGAGCCATAGTGTTAGTTATCGAATAAAGTTGAAAATGAAAAATCGGTAAAAATTTTTCCTTGAGAGTATCCTTAAAAGAGAGGATTAACTGTCACAAATAGCTACACAGTGATAGTTGAGTTTACTGACTAATGTCAGACAGGGCTTAAGTTTAAACCTTGCCCACTCCATACCTATTCATTGTTTTTAGCTCATCTGACATAGTCAGATGCAGCTTGTAGAATTGCAACGCATCGTCCGCCGGTTCCGTCGAGGTCCGTCACAGTTGCGGCCACAATATCTTAACCGCTTCGA
>NW_014577418.1:66750-77780 GCF_000485595.1 Priapulus caudatus
CACATACCGATAGGAACCAAACTGACGCCTCTCTTGTATTTAAACCATATGGCTCGTCTAGCTCTGTCGAGTGGTGGGGGATGTGATAATGTCCACATTTTCGTTTGTATGATTGCGTTCAACACTCATGAAAGCAGTGACACGTACACGTGCGGGCGAGCGTGTGTACGTACACGTGCGTGTGTGCGTGTGCACGTGTGCACGTACACGTGCGTGCGTGCGTGCGTGTGCACGTGTGCGTGCGTGTGTGTGCACGTACACGTGCGCGTGTGCACGTACACGTGCGCGTGTGCACGTACACGTGCGTGTGTGCGTGTGCACGTACACGTCTGAACATCTTAGTGGCAATAATTATTTGTAGGCCTAATTGTCACACTGACTTCTCACCCTGACCTGTGTACCAATCGTAGCTTAGATCATCAACATGATCAAGTGTGTTTCCTTTTTAGTGCCATTAAACACGTTAAAGGACTTGTCAAGTTATATCTTGTGTTGCAATTCTCACCGGTGTTTTAATACACTATAGTATAACCTAACCGCAGGTGTGTACGCTCTCTGAAAAGACATGAAGTGTTTTAAATCCTAAATTGTAGGGTTGAGTCTAGGGTTGAGATAGTGTCATCAGACAACGGAATATAGCCCACAGTATGCCTCAGATTGCAGGAAAATGCCTTAAATATGTCAAAATATTCTGGGGGAGCATGCCCCTTGACCCCTCCCTAGCGCCCGGCGCAGCCAAGGTACATTTCCATCCATGACTTGTATATGGACTATGGAACTTGGCCAAGAGTCATGATTCTTCGACATATATATATGTCCTCTACTATAGGTTACTGTCGGTGAGCACAATATGATATACATATATAGCTGCTGCCCAAGGTTGTGTCACGAACTCGTGGTTGCTCTAGCTGTCCTGGTTGAAGGATGATTATATGCTAGTTCAGCACGAGTTCAGATACAGAGAAACGCTTAGACAGGCTTCAGTGTTTTACAGTTTTACGCTTTTTACAGTGATACTCAGCCGTGGAAATTAACTGCTGTAGGTCCTATTTTGATTTTGGTAATCTCTCGTCGTAGAAAGATTCTACACGTTTAAAAAAAATTCATACGTAGGCAATTATATACGCAGTTCTCATGTGAACAATGTGTCAACATGCAGGTATCGTGTACGTTCCAGCACCCTGTGAATTATCGACTGTCTGAAGGCACAGTGAGATCCGGGGCCGTTCGGTGCAAACCCTATTACTTTGTGTGCGATACATATGGTGACCGCAAATAGAGATGTGTTGGGAAAGATTATACCACGTGGAGCGTACTAAACGACTGGCTAAAGCTGTTACTATGTGCCCGATTTAGATTCAATGTGCGAATATAGTCACAGGCATAAGGCGTCACTAAACCTGGTATGGGTTGTGATGAAAATACTGAGCATGTATGCAAATGCGAGTGAATGTGAAATATAATTTTGTACTCTGTCCTTGTATGAATGTACGAAAGCGGTCATTTTACAGTGGTTATACCGGCGGAATGTTGCCTGTCATATTAAATTATCATCATTCTTATCGTATAGATATAAAACTCAAGATTGTGTCGTGCATTATATATTTATGGTGCCAGGAGTGAATAAAAACAAATGTATTTTCGCCATTCCTGATAACACCAAGCGTCTAAGCCTATAACATATTTGGCCTACTTTTGCCTAGAATTGGTAAAAATAACTATTCTAATAATACCAATATTCGAATGAAATTAACCCTAAATACATGAAGGAAACCCACGTCGTGGACCGTCTCTTATTTATTTACCGCGTGTACTATACGTTTTGTACTGAGCATAAAGTCAGCAATCTTCGTATACTGTATATATATACTGTTATTGTATAGGCCTATACAGTCAACGGTAGGCCGATAAGGAGCCAAATTTACAACATTTATACTTCGTTGCAGGGCAAACTGCGAGCTGGTGAGCATTGATAGGCTTGACATAGAGCTGACCACGCTAAAGATCGTCCAGTGCGTCGAGACTCCAGATCTCCTCCTATAACAAGAAACGTAGCACAGCTCCCCGGGGGCATGGCTAGTTATGGCAGCGGCGAGCAAGGCGAGAATGCAGAGCCGCATGGCAGCCATTGCGTGTTCGATGACAATTTGGCGACTGCTGCCGAGAGCGGTCAGGCATGTAGCGACGACGTGTCGGGGAAAGTCGACATGGTGCCGACGCGCCTTTACCGTCGCCGCTGGTTCATCCTTGCTCTCTTCTGCTTCTATTCGATGACAAACGCCATCCAGTGGATCCAATACAGCGTCATCTCTAACGTAATCGTTGATTTCTACGGAACACGCACGACGGCCGTGGACTGGCTATCCATGATCTACATGCTCGCATACATTCCTCTAATCATACCTGCAACTTGGCTCCTCGATAAAAAGGGTAGCTATTACATTTATATCAAGAGCATGTATGAACCCTTTTACACTAACTCTTATATCCTCAAGTGTAATAATCATTGTATACACGTAGATATTACGCTATATATGCTCTTTACGTTATGTTCTGTATTGCGTATTGTGTGCGCGTGAATACATGTATAGTTTGCGTGCGTAAACTTGTACGTGTGTACGTATAATTTGTGTGCAATGGATGTGCTGCGGGAGCTGCGTGTACGTGTGTGCATTTATGCCTACAGGTGCCCGTGTGTGTGCGTGTGTGTGTGTGCGTGCGTGCGTGCGTGTGTGTGCGTGCGTATGTGTGTGTGTGTGCGCGCGCGCGCGTGCGTGTGTGTGTGTGTGTGTGTGACAGAGAGAGAGTGAGTGCCTATGAGAGCGTGTGTGCAACAAACTAAACAAAGCGTGGGTGCATGCGTGTTTCTTTTGCCATATTTATGGGTGTGGTCTATATTCTAACTAGACAAATGACCCTAACCAAAATACCATGGGAGGAAATGCCAGCATTAATTGGCAAAGTAGTAGCTGACTGATTTAAAATATATAACATATAGTCGGGAGTATGCAGGGGAAGATGAATAAGAGACAGTTGAAGTTAAAAACGGTGGCATAGAAAGTGTGGGAAGACAAACGGAGAGGAGGAGGGTGGTGCAAAAGGGAAGGGAAGCACATGAAGAAGCACATGGAGAAAGAAGAGAGGCAGAGAGGAGTGGGTTTGAAAAGGAGAGCTGTAGTAAGGAGAGTGGTGAGCGCTGTAAGAAAGATGCAACGTGGCTGGGAAGATGAATGGGAATGAGAGATAGGAACATAATTGAGCAAGTATTATGTTATATATGTCAGGCAGTTGTGTTAAAGCAAGGATAATGGGGCAAAAGGAGAAAAGATTGGCCAAGAGGTAAAGAAAAACATGCGGAAATGAGGTGGCTGGAAGAAGAAGAAGATGAAGAGGAGGAGGAGGAGGATGAGGAGGAGGATGAGTAGGATGGGATAAAGAAAAAAACAAAGGGTGATCGGAGAATTGTAAGAAATCGTACATGCCTTCCTGCCTCAATTCATTATCCATTATCTCGCCTTCCTCGTGTGATTCCCCATCTACTCTATCCCATTCAGGCATTCTTCCTATCCTCTCACTCTCCCACCTCTGCACTGTCATCTATAATCTTCCTAAATACATGCTGTTCTCTCTTCTTTAAATTCATTCACTCATGTTCCGTCCATCTTTTCTAATCCCCGCCTCATCTCAACATGTTTTTCTTCCTAATCTTGCCCTGTTTTGCTTGCCTGCCTGATTTTTTAGCCTCTGCTTTTTGTCCTGGATCCATTCTATGTCTCGACGTGTTAATAGGCGCGTTCACACTGGCGCGAATAAGCGGGATGCAAATCCCGGTTTTTGCATCGCGATCGAAATACCGAGATTATTACAAGTGTGAACGCAATAATACTCACTAATAATCGCGATCAGCATCGCGCTCCAAATCGCACTTTTGACTGCGATTATTTGGAATTAGCGCGATTATTTGCGTGTGTGAACGCTCGCGCAAATAATCCCGGTATTTTCTATCTCATCATTCCAAGCGAGTGAGCAGTGAGCATGCGCAGTGAGCATCATTCCGGCAGTGAGCATGCGCAGTTCGATTAATAGAATTATCCTGCTCGGCGATTAGCGCGATTATTTGCCTGTGTGAACAACGACACAATTATCTCGGTATTTCATCACGATTAGCATCACGGTTTTTCTTGTGTGTGAACACGCCTATTGTCATGTAAAAATTATCCTTGTAATTCTATCAGGTCTGCGTTTTGCGGTAACGCTTGGAGCTCTAGGCAACGCCACAGGTGCATGGCTCAAGTGTGCCTCCGTTGCTCCGGACCGCTTTTGGGTGACAATGCTAGGGCAGACCATCTGTGCAATCTCACAATTGTTTGTGCTTGGAATTCCTGCTAACCTAGCGGCAGTGTGGTTTGGGCCCAATGAGGTGTCCACGGCGTGTTCTATAGGGGTTTTTGGGAATCAGGTGAGTCGGTGTTATCACTGCTGTAGTTTGTTGACCAGAGTGTTGTACTGTATCTACAGACGAGTTCGTAACTGTAACTATGTTTGGTAACGTCATATGGTACCTATATGTACATTGGACAGTAGGTTATGTGTGTGTCAATGAATGATTCATTCTACCTTTTTTATGCGTTTCCACAAAAATAGGTTGGTATAGCACTGGGATTTGCACTTCCGCCTATAATTGTCCCCAACAATAAAGAGACGATTGCAACAAATCTCAGCTACATGTTTTATGGAATGGCTGCTATTACTACTGTGATTTTTTTCGCAATACTTCTAGGTATGTCTCTTATACCTTTTTATAGTCATATAAAAACCGATCAACTACACTGTCTTATAGTGTTCTTCTCATTTGCTCTACTACTATCACATTGAGCTCATACTACTATTATAAGTACACATGCTATAGGTTGTACTGTTTTTCAGTGTTTAAGGCTGCACCACCAGTACCTCCAAGTCATGCTCAGCTCAATCTCGAGGGTGCAAGGACATGGAATTATTTCGAGTCCTTAAAGAACCTGTTTTCACATATTGGATTCATCCTGCTCGTCATTGCGTATGGTATGATACATCTACATCTTATTTGAATTTGAATTTCAGTGGACGTAGCAACCTCACTCGAGCAATATTACAATTAAAATTTTGCACAAGGGAGAGATAGTGATCCGCTAGGGGACGGCTCTGATTGGCTAATTTTGTCTCTTATTTAATTTTATTATTTTTGGCTAATTTTGTTTTATTTTAGAATTAGGGTTAGGATTAGGGTTAGGGTTAGAGTTAGGATTAGGGTTAGGGTTAGGGATAACTGATTTCTGCAGCTACAATACACTAATAAAGCGCCATCTCGCGGATCACTATCTCTCCCCTGAGACCTACTATTACAATTATATTTGTTGCAATTGCATTTGATGTCTGCCATGTCGTGTTTCAGGCATCAACGCGGGTTCCTTCTATGCTATCTCAACACTGCTCAATCAAATAGTGCTCACCTGGTTCCCGGTATGTTTACCTGCACGCTTAGGCAAAGTGATTTACCTTGTAGTTGGACATAAGCAAACATTGCGGTTAATGATCCATATTTGTTTCTGGATCCACGCTTGTATTTATCTGCTATTGCCAATGGTCTGCTATGGTTGGCATATCTGCTATTGCCATGGCTATGCCATGGCCACACCATTGCATAGCCATTGCCATGGCCACTGCTATTGCCAATGTTCTGCTATGGTGGTGCAATTGTTGCCAATGCTATTGCCAATGGTCTATCTGCTATTGCCAATGGTCTGTATTGTAGCACAGGTCATGATTTGCATTTTCATGACAAAATTACATGTTAGGCCTATTCATTGTGCATTAAAAAAGCTCTGTTTCACACCTTCATGAATTCGCCTTCATGCTTTCACCTTCACCTTCATGAATCTCACCTTCATCAATCACTGTTCATGAATTAATTTATCATATAAAGCCCGGCGCACACGTGAGTAATTTTCCTCAAGTAAAATTATGCATGCGTCAAAATACTCACGCGAAATATTTTCAGCGTCCGCCGCACACGTGAGTAAAATTACTCAAGGTATAAGTGGTAATGCAGATCACGTGACTGTGCGCAGCCAATACTGGGCGCACAATGGTTCAAGCGCATGTGAGTACCAGTGTTGAGTAAATTTACGCAGCTAGCGTGCACACGTTGAGTATTTTGACGCATCAGTCAAACATTATCAAACATGTTTGATATTGAGTTTCTTGGTGGGATTACCAACGTGCCATGTTTGTAGTTGAAAACTTAGTAGAAATTCATTCTTTAAAATATTACGTAAGAGCGAATTTTTGTTTCATATCACGAGTTTATTGGTCATAACTTACTAATTATGTATGGACGAATTTATGTAACCAGGGTTATTGTAACTTGGGCTATTGGTGTATGTTCTTGTAATTAAAATGCAATTTCAGTCATTGTATATTGAAGTATCTATCAAAAGTAACATGTGAGACATTTATTATAACTTTGTTAATATTTTGTAATAATGCAGGACGCAGAGAGAAGTGTTGGAATGATAGGACTGACAATCGTACTGGCAGGCCTGTTAGGCTCAGTCATTAGTGGAATCATTCTGGATCGGACACGCAAATTCAGGTACTTATCTCATCTCTGACTGTGTTTTTCCTGCTTCGTTCTGTGTGAAAAGGCATAACAGACATTGTAGAGGTCCTATATTGGCTACTATATGCTTGATGGAATGGGTGCAGGAAAATATACTTGATGTGGTGTGCAATATAGATGTGTTATTGAAAAAGATGTATTTACTGAAAAGTTATGTTCGGTGTTGATCACAACTATAAAATTCCTAAAATTAGAGGCTTTAATATCAAGCGTTTAATATCAGGCTTTAAAATAGAGGCTTTATTATCTCTACCAATAGACCTAGCTCGATAATCATCTGTTTTCTTCATCATGCATACTATCGCTCATAGGGTCTATGAGGGTACTGCCGGAACGTAGCCTGGGTACGGTGCGGTATACCGGAACGTACCCTGGTAACTATTTGATATGGTTAGGGTTAGGGTTAGGGAGTAGGCGTAGACGACTCCCTAGACTCGTTAGTGGAGTAGGCGAGGTACGGTCCGACATATTAGATAGTACCAGGGTACGTTCTTGTATACCGGACCGTACCCAGGGTACGTTCCGGCAATACCTTGGGGGACATAGACCCTCTCAGCCATACTATCAGTAGTGAATAATAATAGAATATTTCTATTATTATTCACTCCGGATACTATTCATGGAAGTCCATCACTATATTTGTCCTGGCTGATGTAATTCCAGCCAGGGTGGTGAAGATAGTCTATTCTTAGCAGTTTGGCTGGACATTGCCATTTAGCCGTACATCTGCGTTGCCGCTATTATACTGTTGTCACAGATTTCATCACAATGCAGTCTGTAAATCCTCTAGTGATTACAAATGTATGTGAAAAGCTATAGCTTTGCGCACGAGTCAGAATGACATATATTATACAATATCAGGATCAATATCATCTTGTATTTTCATTTTTGTCTTTGTATATTTAACTTATTTTAATATTATGTTTATTATTTACTCCTGCTAAAACGTAGGAAATTGGTATATAATGATATTTGAATATTAAAAAAAAAAATTACAATGGATATCAGATTCTTTTACCAGACTTTTGTGTATTTGTGAGTGAATGCATGTGTGGATGTCTAAATTACTAATTTTCTTTCAGATTAACAACTCTGGTCATTTACATATGCAGTTTTTGTGGTATGATTGCCTTCACATTTGTCTTGAACCTGGGAAATATATCAATTGTTTACCTATGTGCAGGATCATTAGGGTGAGTTTATAAAAATATTTTCCTTAGCAGTTTTTGTGTAACCATTCGTTAGTTCTCAAACCGATGATAGGTCCATGTGATTTCAGGAACTTTTGATAAAGGAAAAAATCCAATACTTTTTAATAGTCTTTGTAAATATGATGTACTGTGTTTATGTTACATTCGATTAAATAATTCTTCATATGTGTGTGCATGCGTGCGTGAGTGCGTGAATGAATATGCATGTATGTGTTCCATATGTAGTAATCACAAGTATTATGGATCCTTGAAAATAATGTTGTGATTGAAATTATCATATGAAGTATGAAGTTCCTGATAGCATATATAGCTGCTTATATTATGAACTATAAGATCACATTTTGCTTGCAGATTTTTCATGACTGGATTCCTGCCCGTTGGGTTTGAGTTTGCAGCAGAAATTACATACCCTGAGTCAGAGGCAACATCTTCTGGTGTAGTTAATGCCTCAGCACAGGTACTTATATGGGAAAAATATGGAAAATGCATTGTTGAACAGCAAAAGCAAGCTCTCTATAGTTATACATTTTTTCCAAAAAATGCAATTAAAATTCAACGGCTAACCCTACCAACTATTAAAAACGGGCTACCAAACAAAAAATGAGAACTCTCAGTAGTTGTTTACCTAATACCCTGTGCAGACTGCAAAATTTTATTCTATACCAAACTAGTCTGATCCAGGCCTGGGCCAGTTGTGTGCTAAATCAGAGCGTACACATACACAATGCTCAATCAGGTCAGGCTTAGCACATCACTTCTTACAGCACAGGCAATGCAATACGGAATAATGCAGCGTGTGGCCCACCTCAATTTTGGGGGTTAACTTAGTCCAGACCAGCATGTCTTTAGTTTAGGATAGTGCATGCATATACATACACACTGTGAATATTTAGTTTAGGCCTGGCCCAGTCTAGTTTGATCAGGTTCTTGCAGTGCAGTGTAGTCGGTTACTGACAACGGGGTATAATATCATGTTAATGTCATTCTATGCCATTGCAGGTGTTTGGGATTATATTTACAACATGTATAGGAAAGCTGATCACAGATGTAAGTGTGCTTTCCGGCAACTTATTTCTCTGCATAGCTCTGCTGGGAGGTGTCTTTGTTACATGTAAGTATGTATAATATTGGTCACAAAGTATTGCAGTGTATAATATAATCATTCCTCACCAACACTGGCCCAGTGCCTCTTCATCGAGGAGAATATTTTCCTTGGTGTTCCTTAAATTTGTCATGGTTCTGTAAAATTTCTGATGAAACCAAAGGCAACACCTGCTGTGCCTTAAAAATTTCAAGTTGACCCCTACAATACAATTACATAGGCATTGGTGTAGTTACAATAAAACATTGCATAAACGTGTAATCGGCACCACAGTCACTTCAAAAACTGCTTGCTTGTGTGTGTATTGCATTGGCACAATTTTCATGTGCAAACCTTCTACTAGAGTTAGTTATATTTATTGATGAAGTAGTATCTGATACATGCACAATTTAGAATCAACAGTATATTATAATATAGAAGATGGCAATTCCGTTGTTGATTGTATTGTTGATGAAAAAATTCATATGATTTTATATTCTAGGGTTTATAAAAGAAGACCTTAAGCGACAAAAAGCAGGGAAAATGAACGCTGAGCAGGTACAGTATATATATATATACACGCGCACACGCACACACACACACACACACACACGCACACACACACATATATATCAGAAGTAAATAATCACAGAGGAGTCTGACACGAATTTTCCAGGGTTTTTACCGTTTTCTACTAACATGCCAAAAAACTTTGAGTCAACACCGTGTTTGAATATAATTTACAGTCATACGGCAGTAAATGGCTATAAACTGATTCCAGTGCAAGATACGTGAATAATAAAGATACGAAATAAGCTTATTATACGATTTAGCACAGTTATTATAACATCCAAATGACATCTTGTTCACATGCACACAGTGGTTGGCATTAACAATGGCAGGTAAGGTGAGCTAACTGATATATGTCCAAACCACGATTTCAGTGAGAGATACCGTTGATGAATATGGTCCCGTACGTTCTAGCTCTAATTTGCGATAAATAGGCATTTACAGTTACATTTTACTCTCATGTTGCCAGAATTGTAGATAACCAGAAGTGATAAATATTTAGGCCTACTGAAGAAAACTATCAAAAAGTTTATTTTATTATATACGAACTTATGTAACTAATCATTTGGATAATTCGGGTTGCTGATAAAAACAGAGCCTGTCTTCCACCAGCTAACACAGAAAAATTCAATTTGCTGGCAAGAATGTTAAATGGACAAACGGAAACATACGAACAAGAGGCCATTGTGGCAGGAGTGAAATCTAATAATTTTCTGCACATCAGATGTTTTGGTCTTGGAATATTTCTTACTAATCTATACGTATTCTTTGTATATTTTTTTCAGATGCAGGAAATTGAAAAGGAACCACTAGATCAGAATAATGCATCGTACGATGTTATGTTTACGTAGTCGTAAGGTGTACTGGTGTGTTGGTGTTTACTTATTTACCATCCTCAAGAGCGTGCTTCCTATGTAGGTAAATTGCTTGCGTTACATGATAAGATGTTTATATGCCTATACGTCTGGCCATGTACCGTTTAAAACATTTATTTTTTGTAATGTAATAGTGGTCTATAGTTGATTGATTATACTGTGAGCATTATAATATATTGTCCATTGCCTAGTGGAGACTATTCTGTGTTGTAACTTGTATGATATCAAAAGTTAATAATAGAGATATTATTTGCTCTTGATGATATGAGTGTAAAAGTCATAAAAGTGCTTTCATGTAACCATTTCCAAAGGCTCAGCTGCGAACTTAACTCACTAGATTTGCCAAAACACTGTAAAAACCAGTTTTTGAATGCGAGGTTCTATAGTGAAATCAATATACTTTAAGATCATTCAATCATCACTTCGCTAATACCCCTTTTACACCATGGTCCCGATCTCACTACGCTCGTACTACGCTCTAAGAGCGTGGTGGAAACGTGTAGAACGCAGTATGAACGTATATAGAGGGTGATGCTCCATTAGGAGCGTTCCCAACTTTAATGTCATTAATGTCGTGATATAAAAGAGATATAAAGGGGGGTGGATCGATATCAATTAGATATCAAGGGGGGGTT
>NW_014577418.1:77790-91125 GCF_000485595.1 Priapulus caudatus
CGTGTGCACATCAGGGCCCAGCATAGTCGCAGAGTCAGTGTAACGGTTCATATAAATATAATATGCCACCTCATAACCCCGTGTAGAATATTCGTGCATGTAGAAAGTAGTGAATATTTGTGCACCTGAATATAATGCAAGGGGCTGTAATGAAGAATGATAACAAATTGATATAGATCGATCAGCATTACAATTCGGATTATAATTAAAATGGTTTGCAATTTATATAGAGAAGAAGGAATGTGCTTCGTTGTGGGTGATAGAAACAAGAAAAAAACATTGCAGCGAATTGGTCTCATCGAAGTATTATTCACAAAATAATTACTATATGGTACTATTTTATCATATTTTAACTAGCATTGTAGCAACCATATCTCGTAACACACGCTACAGAAATGATGAGGGTACGGATGAGAAGGCTGCGTACCTTACTCATGTGCATAACCTTTGGAATTACGTCTCTAAATTCTCATTCCAGTAAAGTGCAAGCATGAAACACTTCCTGGCTGGAGGAAAAAAGTCCCTCTCCCGCTGTGTCCCCATAGTTCTTCTGAACCATTAAATTATGGCATGTATCATGCTCACTGATGTTTCCGCGCAAAAATGATTGGCAAGTATTGCATACTTTCTCATGCAATTTCCTTAACACATACCCGGCAATATATACCATGATATTTGCTTCATGTATACTAATAATGTTCGTTGTCATTGATGGTGACATTGGTTGGGTTGTGTCACTGGGGGCCTCGTTGGTGACAGAGTGATCACTTCTGGACGAATCATGTGGGTGAGAAGTCAGGTGGAAAAGAAAAGAATCAACATCTTTCTTGCAGTTGCTATTATCACTAGTTAATAATACACTGTCCACCATAACTTGCCTTAGTGCTGTTCGAAACTGCATTGAATCAGGATTGTCCCTGTTAGCCCCCTTTCCGCGAATTACTGAAAACAAGTTTTCAACACAATCCTGGTTTAGCCTGCTTGTTAGTAAATATGATAACCCATGTTTCTCATTTAAATCATCCCACAGTTTTGTTACACAAACGATTGCCATTTCCATCCCTCTAAACATGGCAGTGATTTGCCCTTGCAAGGTTTCACTGTAGTTAACCACGAGAGACAGTCTTTTAAAAAATGCCAGTGGGATGATCCCTTGGAAATTCCATACCTCATCTTTTGAGTGCTCGTAGTACTACAACTATTGAATACATTGAACAGCTGGTCCATCTGCTCTGCGAATATTGCAGTAGTCCTGATTATGTATTGCTTCATCAGGGAATTTTCCCAGCGAGCAGAGAGTGGCTATACCAGCTGCTACCGAGTGGCTCAGAACTTGCATTGCCAGACGTACACTAAGGGTTGAAAACATTGGCAAATTAATGTGCTTCTGTGTCAGTTTGGGTGCCATACGAATGGGGAGCGCAGCATCAAATGTATAGAATTTGGCAATATATTGCCAAAGAATGTTGTTGTCACCAACTTTGAAGCCAGTTTTTTTCAGATTATTTCTGACATTCTTTAGCAAGTGAGGTGGATCGTAGAGAACAAATACCTTATTGCCATTCTGAGTGAAATAAGGGTTTTCAACAGTGACACCCAGACCTGAAATCATTGACCTGTTGTTAGATCCCTGATCGCAAATAACAATTTTGCAAATGAGACCCACATGAGTAATTTTATCAATGCAGTCCAACAGCATGCTTAAGTACGGCTGGACTTATCGGTCCACTCGATAGGAAATAAGCTAGGGGCTGCTTCCATGAGCTTGCTATACCACGTGCCATGAATACTGTAGCATGATTCGCTACATAGTACATACTTTGTCTTTCCCAGAGTTCCAAAATCCTCAAAACCTTCAATCTCGTCCTTCTCTCTGTTGTAGGTCACACCCTCCTTGATAGCCATCTCGTCAAATACTAATGAACACAGTTTTGACTGTGGTGTCATAGCATTAACTTTGATTTTAAAAGCACTCAGCAGCTGCTCACTAAAACCAGGGTAAATCTGAATTGTTTGCATGCTTCGTCTCGGAGTCTTAAAAGAAGGCAGTTTAAATGTCTTTTTCAGAAGCCTATATGTTTTGGGGTTTGAGTGCAATAGGCTTAATGCTAATGACTTGTCAGCAGGTGACCAGCGAACACCATGTATGCTGCACGTATTTGCCTTGAAACAAACTGCAGGGCTGGGCCAGAAAGATACTCTGACAGTGAGAAGATGAGCGACTCTATTTTTTTCTCAGCATTGATCCCTTGCGATTTTACTGAATTATCGGTCTTGGCTATCCTCTGTTTTAGCCGGTAAACTTGTTTGCATAGGGCTACAATATTTTTTCTACTCTTTTTTTTTGGGTGATTCTACCTTTTGCATTTGACACACCGGCATCCGACGTACTATTAGTGGGCCTAGTGTTAGTTGGTGACAGTGAAGCAGAGTGTGTAATTCGCAATTGTAGCTTTCTCTTAACAGTGACGGAATTCGGTGGATTCGGGACTTTGAATATTGTGGGGACAGCTGCAGGAATTAACTTATTATGGGACTGAGCATTCATTAACTGGCTGTCCTCGAAATGGCAAGCACAGAGTCTGCAATTTATGTACAGATATGGCGGTGTTTTGCAGCGCAAGTCGGCCCTCCTTGAGTTTTGGACCCACAGATCACACCTAAAAGAAACAAACAATACATTTTCAAACAATGATGAAATTGCAATGACTAAGCGATCAATCTGTCGCACACAACGAAACTACACAGCAGACTTCACAGATTGTCGTACTTACAGTCAGTACTAGTCAGTACAGTCAGTCAGTCATTGTCGTACTTGTCAGTACGTCTTTTCCCTTAGATTTGCATAGCAATTACATGCCCATAGTGCTATTATTTACCTTTCTTTATTTCGCGGGAAATGAAAGAACGACAAATCCACGTTCTTGCCGCTGTTGTTGCTGCAATTGATCGCGGAACACCACGCACCGTCCCGTTTCTTAACAGCAGACAACTGTGCCATTGCGTTTACAATGTGCGCCGACATTTATACAGCTCGTGACCCTAACTCACCGTTGGTCGGCGCTAGTGTCGCGCTTGACCCAACATATAGGTCAAGTGTCCCATCTTATTGTATATGATCTTTGACAGCAGAGAGACAGATTACAGTTCTTTAGTCCTACGGGCCGTTGGTCCTACGGTGCACGCAGGCACACGTACTTTTTTCTTTAATTGTTTGTTAATTTAATGTTTAATTTTAAATTAAAATTTTTTTTCATAATTAAATTTTTAAATTAAATTTTGTTATTAATTCAATTTTAATTTAAAAAAATGTAATTTAATTTTTTATTAATTTTTTTAAATTAAATTTTTAATGCATTTTTTTTCATTAATTTTTTTAAAATTTTAAATTACCCACGACCAACGACCCGTAGGACCAACGTGTCCTACGGTGCACGATACAAATAATACGCTGATGCACATTAAACTTATAATAAATGAATACTACCAATAAAAATAATTATACTGGTCAAAAATAAACACAGTGTATTTACACAGCAGCTGGACTGCCTGTGTAGTGTACCACAGTACTTCTTAAACTGGTGTATGGTTCACCCAAGGGTGAATGAAATTATTTTGAGGTGAATGACACTAGACCAAAAACAAGGAAATTTTGTCGTCGGAGAATGAAATTTGGTGATAAGGTCTCGAGGGTGAATGTAATGAAGCTAAAATCATTACGATATAGAGCGACACCGCAGGGCAGGCACGGTTCTTTGGCCACGTCTACATCAAGGCTAGATTACACAGATAAGCAAACCCTTTCTAACTAAGACCGTGTCGCCCAGCTGGAGTCGTAAAGAACATGATTAACGATGATCATTAGTCCAAGCAAGGGACGTAGAACTGCATGGTACTGTAGCGTTTCGTGCTTTCCGGCGACACCCGATGGCGCCACCGGCCAACACCTAAATGGCTAGCACACAATCTTAGGTCTATCACTCACCCGTTGTGCCCGGAGACGTTGTATTGGCCGTGATCGTCGCCTCCCGGATCCCGCTAGCCACCCGAGCGCTTTGGAAGCTACTGCGCTCCCGCAATAACCTGTTCTGCCGTGTTCCGGTTTGGTGCGTCGTAGAGTTGGTCAACCATGCGAGACGAGGGGCGACACACACCTCAGACACGACAACGGGGTAACCCCACCCCTGCCTGCCGGCCTTATACGTTACGTTGAATAACCAGTGCACACCCCGGGTGAGCACAGAGGTTAAACATATAGAATACTCTATGAACGCAGCCGGGCAAAGGCCTATACTATAGTAACCGGCGGCCTCTCCTCCCGTGCAGCCGTGCACGAGAGTTAATACTTCTCAATACCCGTACTCTAGCCTAGGAATATTAAACCAACCTGTTTAATATTCGACTACTAATAGTACTGTATTATTCACGCACCCCACAACGACAAGGACAATACGACAGTGCCTACTCACCAATTAACCGACGCGCCTGTCTCTCTCGCCCATGAGGCAAGGCACACGCCAAATGCCCGTGACCGGTACAGTACCTCGGGTACTCGTATGCTAACTGTCACTATAACCGCCACACACACACAGCTCACAGCCCACTCTACAGCATGCATACGCACGGAGTAGACGTGGCTACTACCTGCCGAGTCCTTCCTCACTCGGCTTACAGGACGAACTGCAACACTAGTCCTCCCTCAACCGATTCCCGCCTAGAACTCATACCGTGTGTCCACACGGCACTGGCCTAGCTGTTTTCACGGCCAGCGCCACTCACGGCCGCTGGAGGGGGTGGCTAACCCAAACATGGCTGCCCCCATGCAGGGACTTGACTATCTACATCGTTAATTGATGAGCTGGCAAAACAACACGAAAACGCACACTAATAAACAGCAGACATCACAAATAATTATACAATTACAAACACAGATCACCCACACTCTGGTTCCCAGGGAGCCACCCTGCTAGGAACCCGAGGGTCCGGTGCCACCGCTACAGTACAAAGAAACACCCCTTCTAGAGAATGTAGACAGTGGTCAAGATGACCACTGGTCTAGACATCATTAACCTACACTAAAAACTCGTAGCACTACTCAAGTCACGTACGAGGCTAATTGCCTTTAAATTTAGAATATAAACCGTACTTCTGGACCCAAACTTCAGAATCGTCCAGGGTACAGATCCGTGAGTATGTAGTATTAAAGCGCTTGGTCAGCGCTTTGACAGTTCTCGTATATGTGTTATAGTTTAGGTCTTACCGTATTCGTGTTATAGTATGCGTCTTAAACGTATGTCTTAAAACTCCTTTTAAGACTAGTAAATGTATTTGCGTGTGTAAACTCTTTTTAGAGATCTTGCATTAAGTATGTAACTAATAACTTGTCTCTGTAAGTTTGTGTAAGAATTAAATAGACATTTGTTTGTACGTTATACTTCCGTGTCTGTCTACTTTGTTATTACCTCAGGGTACCTCACAAGGGTGCCCGCGCCAAGCAGGACCTTTGGGTTAGAACATCGCATGGTATACATTATACGAACACGGGCCACACACTACACACACACACAGCCACACACACCAACACACACGAGAGTACACTATTATATGCACAAAACTACTACATTACACTGGTGCCGTGACCAGGAATTACACACCACTGCCGTGGTAAACTGCCGTTGCAATAACCGTAGTATTTCAGCATAATATGAGGGGGAAAAGTGCGGGTCAGGAGGACCGGCAGTTTCGTAGAAGTGGTGGCCGAAGCAAAAACTTTGTGGCCTCGGGCCTCCGGGTCGTCGCTAATTTCGAACGCTGCCGGGAAGTCGCAGCTAATTCCGCACTCGACTGGCAACTTGCCCTTTATACCCCCGTCACACCATGGCCCCGATCTCACTACGCTCGTACTACGCTCTAAGAGCTTGGTGGAAACGTGTAGAACGCAGTATGAACGTCTATGGACGTACTGTGATCGCGATCGAGCGTGGTGCAGTCACCATGAGCGTGGAGAGCGTGGCCAAACTTTGAGCATGTTCAAAACAATCGTGGTCCGAGCATGGCAGAAAGACAGCACAGTGCGGGCATATTAGAGACGTGGAAGGTGTAGTACCCACGTAACTCGAATGTGGTACGTACAAACTTAATGATCGTATCGCAAGCGTGTCGGTTGCGTGAAAATTGTCGCCCTGTTCTCAGCATGATGTCAATACGTTTTCATCACATTGTTACTACGTCCATGGAGATGTCTCTGCAACCTGACCACGCTCTCGCTATGGGGTCGAGCTTGCTAGAGACGCACCATGGTTTGTTCGTACTACGATTGCACTACGCCCAACACGCTCAGACCACGCTGTTGTGACGTTCGCATTACATGTTAGTTGCGTCAATACCACGCTCAGATCACGTCCTGCGAACTTGGGGTATAAATTGGGGTGCTACCCTCAGTACCCTGGCCACCCCACCAGTTCAGTGTCCACTATGGATAAGGCAACACTACTCCATGCCATGTTTCTCGTAGAAGGACAACTCGAATTACTTGATTGCCAAGCCCTCATCATGCTGAGGAGGATGAGGAGGAGATATAGAAGTCTTTTGGCAGCATAGTTGTAGCATACTATTATACTATTATGGGTATAAAATCAGTAGAAAATAATCTTGATGTGAACAGCACGGCAGAACGAATGATGATGTCTAGAACGCGGCGCGGTATTGATATGGTCGTTGCCAGCGCAGTCGGCGCCTGACTAGAGCGTGATTAAGTCGCACTAGGAGCGTGACTGGCGCGCAGTTGAGGCGCGGTGAGCGTTGCTTAGGCGCAGTGAAAACGTCGTTCGAACGCAATGCGATCTGATTGGTCGCAATAAAGACGCAGTGAGCGCAGTGCAAGCGTGATGCGGGCGTGGTGAAAGACGCACTTGGATCGTATAGTATCGACGTAATTAGATCGTAGTATCGGCACTGGGCCCGGCTGGGGCCCAATTGGCCACGCTCTCAACCACGCTCACCACGCTCGGGCAAATTTTTTGAGCGTGGGGCGATCGTGATGAGCGTAGCTCTAGTGTGAAGGGGCCTTTAGTAAGCTTACTAGGGCCGACCGCTTCTTCGGTATAGGTAGGTAAGGTAAGATATTCGGTAAGGTAGGACCATACCGGTCCTACCTTAAGCTTACACGAGTAACTTTAGTGTTATTATCTTATATAAACGTTTTTTCTTAAATTTGTTACATACTTGAGAAATGACAACCTGGTCGTTTATGCTTGAACTGAATGAATATTTTTAGCACTTCAATCGTTTCTTGGTCAGTATAAGATGAATGAGTTCCAGAAATATTCAGTATCGGTAAAATGTTGGCTAAATACTGGGGAATTTCACTACAACAATACTCGAAATTTCAGCATCATTTTCAGTTAAATTATGGGCTATTTATGCCACATATGTCAATTATATACCATTGATGTTTAATATTCACATTTTTAACATGCTTATATTTGGCATGGGTACGTGACGCCATTGTATTTGCTGCTTGTGATATGGTAATGGCAAAAGTTTCACTTGAATTTGAATTTGACTTTTAAACATTGATCTTATAGCAAAAGGCTAAATATACCCCTAACTACGATTTAATTGGAATATAGCAGCATATAGTAAATTATTCATGTACCATATAGTCATTCATCACAATCAAGTGGTTAATTAAGCGCCTACTGCGAAACGTTGGGAAATCCAAGGTGCAACTTGCATTATCATAATGTACTGGCATTATTATAGAACATTTCTATTATGGACTCTTAAATCTATGGTTTAAATGAGTGCGAGCGTGTATTGAACAATATTTGAGAATGGAAGCTAGCTAGGTCACTAGCGTATTTGCCTTTAACTTTTGCTACTCTTTGAATTTTTAATATTGCCCCTATGTACAGACTATATACAGTATGTTGCGAAGAGTTTGTGTGTTAATTTAAAATACTTAATGTATTTTTGATAATGCTAGCTATTTGTGTGGTTTGGGTTTTGTTTCGAGTAGTGTTACGTGTAGCATGTCACACAAATATTTTTTGCGTATATAATTTGCCTTTGGCTATGTGTGATTATGTATATATATATACATATACATATATACATATATATAACCTATTTATATAAATTGCCATATGAAGGCTCATATGTGATCATACAGATGATAGGGTCTATCCTATAAATTGCGTGCTTTGTGTCCTAGTGTAATTAAAGAAACGCCGTTGTAGTAAAAGAATTGATAACTCTTTGATTTTTCTTCGAGCAGGGTTGTAGGGAACGTGTGTGGGAAAATACCTAAGCAGATAATTATCGCTGTAAAGGCTCCCGCACAAGGTGGTACTCCTGCTCAGCATGAAGCTCACATATGTGCTCACGCTTCGTACGTGCTGATCAGGAACCTCTCACCCACAGGCACTTGGAACGTCTCAATAAAAAAAATAATGGTAAATAAACACGAAATGTATTTACTACCAAAGTCTTAATGTTTCTCTACTCTATTTCGCCTATAATCACCTGTAAATGCCGGTCAAATGTTCATCTGCAACACACAAGTAGTTGTACACCGCACGCTAGCTGCTGCACACTGACACATAAATATATATCAAGAGCTAATAATACTTTTGGTTCTATACTAAAGTATTATTAGCTCTTGATATATATATATATATATATATATTTATGTGTCAGTGTGCAGCAGCTAAAGTGCGGCGGCCAGCGTGTGACTGTGTTGCAGATGAGCATTTGGACGGCATTTACAGGAAATTGTCGGCAATAATAGGTGAAAGAGAGTAGAGAAACATTAAGACTTTGGTAGTAAATAGATTTCGTATTTATTTAGCATTATATTTTATTGAAACGCTCCAAGTGCCTGTGCTTTCACCCCCGCACACGATGAGCTTCGTGCTGAGCAGAAGTCTAACTGCGGGTACCACTGTCTGGTGCACGGGGGCACGAAGCGGTCATTGGAGCGGGTGCACGGTTGAACCAATCAAAATGCGCAGCCATTTTGGAAGAACTAATTACGCATGCGCCGACAGTGAGTTCAGCCCATAGAGTTGTATTAATATACAACTCTAATATATAGGTCTAATATAGGGGTCTAATATATAACTCTATGGTTCAGCCTCGCGAGACCAAAATTATCAAGCATGACAGATATTTTCCTCACCGCCTCGCGAGACCGAAAACTCAGTGAGATCGACACCGCACACGGTGAGGTTCCTGCTGAGCACGGTGTTGCGAAATCTTAAATCTCGCCTGTGCCGGTTCTATCGTCTATTTTATATCGCACACTCTATCATTGATACTAAACACTCTAAATATATATATATCACTCATTGGTTTATTTAATATACACACTCCGTACAGTTACACTACTTTCCTTGCATTAACACTCTCTACACCCTTCTCCGTCAACACTCTTTTCCAATCTGCCTTCCCTATCTTGCGTTCCCCGAACCACTCTCTCTCCGCCGCGAAAACCTGAACCCACACACAATGTAGCAATTATCATAAACATCTGTAAAAGGTCACTCCCCCTACACGTCATCGCTCCCCAGCCGGTGCCGCCGCGCCGAACTCATTCTCCGAGATTACACATCATACAAATCAGGAGGAGATAATAGGGAAAAAATTCCCTATTATCTACTCCTGATAGGCCTACATATCTACACATTCACAATCCACATATCATCTGATATCATCAAGAGTACATATTCATACAATTATACATTATGCTATACGTTTACATGATATTTCCCAACACAAGGAGCGTGAGCTATATAAAGATATATAGATTATGTTCTACAAAAGAATGCTACATACATAATAAACATATATAACATTGTTACAACGTGTACGTTTAAAGTTGAACGCGGGTACCTGAGAGTATTTTGATGTGAAAATGCAACCACAGAGACCTGAGGCATAGTTTGTAAAACGTTAAAGTGAATACGTCACCGTAAATACTAAAAAGGGGGGAAAAAATCCACTTTTTCACAAAATATAGGTGATTCTGTTCACTTTTTATGGTTAAATTGCTGCATTATACTTCTTATTTTACTATATTGTTCGATGTGAACATACACTCGTGACTCATACATAGCCTATAGCAAGCAATTAATGTTATGAACGCTATATAATATCAAATCATCCAGGTTTTTTGGATTTTTAGCTAGTTGAGAAACAATCTTATCAGGTAAGAATTTGACGATACGTTTAATCCCGTTAGTTCTTACTTTTAATGTAAAAAAATGGCAACAAACATTTTACAAATTTTACCATAGAAAATTCGTGACGTAGTCACTTTAAGAGCAGTTTAGCCACCCATCGAGTTATGTTATATAAAAAGAGAATCTTTCTTCTTTTTTATATATAGTGTGATACTCTTTAATTGTGATACGCCTTGCTTTAGTAGTTCGGCCAAGAAATTTTTGCCAGAGATTTGACCATTTATTTAGAAGTAAAAATAAGGTTTAAGTGAACCGAGATTTAACACACTCACGCAATCCGGACCCTCGTGAAGCTGCTCTTTTCACGTAGAGGGTGGACAGCTAAGAGTAGTTTGATGTGAAAAATGAACATTCCAACGTCTTATTTCAATTTACACTGAAAAACGAGTACACAGTTGAAGCTATATATTTTTGCTAGAGAGACATAGTGAAGCATTGCGATACACATCACATCAAGCTATTGTCGTGTATTAGCTCTCTTGTTTGAATGTATAATTCCAAAATACGGTTTCTTTCGCCGGACACAGGTTTAGCCCGCAAAACATGGATCAGATCAGAAATGATTTGTTTATGTAGAATAGACTGACTGACGTTGATTTGAAGTTGTGCACGTACGCGCGCGCATGCGAGTGCGTGCGTGCGGGCGCGTGTGGCATTATACTGCATTATACGGGAACCTCTTATTTCGCAATTACAGTGTTACCACCATGCCATAGGAGGGCCCTACCGTAATATATATATTTACTGCCATGAGAGTACATTTAATGCTAGTTCCATATTGCGGCCATCAACCCTTAGAAACTGGCATGCTCGCGCGCTAACTCGTTTTCTCCGTCGCTTTCCTCCTAATTGCTAATTCTATTACTATTCTAGATTCTAATAATCGCAACCCTCTCGCGCGTGCCCTATATCGCTACATGTGTTGCGTTACGCAGGCGCCGCTAGCCAGCTGTTATATTGGAGGGGGTGGGGGCTTCGTTTTCAATGTGTGGCAATTTGCTCGCAGGGGCGTGTACAGATTTGTACCAAAGGGGGGTCTAACCGAAACAAAAGTTTGCGCAGCACGCGAAGGGGGAAGCGGGGGGCCCTCCCCGCAGAATTTTTTTTAATAGCACGCCCTCAGATGCGTTTTCTGCGCCGGACCAAGGGGGGCGCTCCCGGACTCCGCTGTGACCCGACCCCCCCTGTACACGCCCCTGCTCGGGCCGCGAAGCGACGCAGGCGAAGGGAGAGCCAACGCGACCGAAGGCGGGGGAGGCTAGTGGGAGCGGGGGTGTTCACTGTTTCACCCATCCCGCACGATGGAGATTTTGCAATTATTACACCTAAAAATGGAGGCGAGCACTGAGGTGAACCTTTCTTGGCGAGAGGATTTCACTTTTTGCTGGGGGAGGGTGCTTGGAGGGGGTTCGTTCGAACGCCCGCAAAACCGCCCTGGCTAGCGGCCCTGGCTTACGAAGATGATGATAATAAAGAAACAATCACCGCACCAGCATACTAGCTTTGAAAGCCTATTTTGGAGAAGAACACAAATATTTGCAATTACCGTGCCATCACTATGACACATGAGGGCACCGTGGTGACGCTATGATTTGTGTATGATTTATGCATTTACTCATTTTTTTCAATTATCTCCAAAATGGATGAGGGTACCTGGTCACATATATAAGACAAAAATATGCGGAATGTATTATTTCCTTGTGCTCTCGTGTTCTGATATCAACATCGTGTACGACTAACTGCCGTCATGTTGAAGTTTTGTGTGATCTTTCTCGTGATATTCGTTGTTTGGCCATCGCAAGCATCTGAAAGTGATCTAATTAAGTTACCTCTGCCTCTACCGCCTGATCCGCTAATTCTTACTATACCGCCAGGTATGTTTAGTAGCTATATTTATACCAAATTTAATTCAAGAAACGAAAATGTACACTGAATATTTATTTCAAAAACGCAGTAACGATATACTACGATATCATTTCGCAAGAATCTCGGGTTCGGCTAACGCGATTGGTCTTATTTTAATTCTAATTTTAGCTTGGTTTAAATTTTGACGTACACAGAAGTAAAATTATTACATTTGTTATATATGGTGTTATAGATGTTATATATGTATGTTATATGTGTTATACATGTGATTATCGTGTAGCATCGCTGATTGCTATAACTACAGGTTATTTACATGCATCTTGTATTTGTAAATGTGTCATGTTATTGTATTTTGTTTTCACCAATGCATATAACCTCTGAATATTTAACAATTTTATGTGTATATTATATTCTGCGTTAACTGAGAACGTTAGACATCCGAACAACAATCCGTTATATCTTACAAAAAATTGCTTCAAAAACTAAAACAAATAGGATTTGACACATACTCAACGATACTGATTGATAAATACAGGCAGAAAACAGAGAGTGAAAATTAATAACAATACATTAGAATGTGGAGTTATTGTTAGAGGAGTTCAACAAGGGACACTACTATAGGACCGTAACTATTCTGCATATATATATATACATTAACAATATACTAAACATACTTGAAAAATGTGAACTGACCCAATATGCTGACGATACATGAATTTATTGTGATATATTCTGAATAAATATACGTAGGTATATGTATGTATATATACATATATATATATGCGTGTGTGTGCGTGTGCGTGCGTGTGTGCATGCGCACGTGTGCGAGTGTGTGCGTGTGTGTGTAATGTGAGTGGATGTGTATGTACGGGTGTGGGTTTATACGTGAGTGAGTGCGTGCGAGTACGTGTTTAAATGATTTTTAAGTGTACCTTGTCACTATACTTGTATAGAAAGTGTTTGTGTTGTACAGCGTTGTTTTGTACAGAACGGAAACTTTTCATTGAAAAAGACTTGTCTTCAGTACATGTATTTGTATTTGAATTACGTGCAATAAAGAGTTAATAATAATAATAATAATAATAATAATAATATAAAAAAAAAGGCGTTTTGTACAGAACGGAAACTTTTTATTGAAAAAGTCCTGTCTTTAGTACATGTATTTGTATTTGAATTACGTGCAATAAAGAGTTAATAATAATAATAATAATAATAATAATAATAA
>NW_014577418.1:91357-120225 GCF_000485595.1 Priapulus caudatus
ATTTGGCCGCCGGGTATCGTATAGTTGTTAACGTTTATCACAATTAAGTTACACCAAAACCATCAATTAAATAAGGAACCAATTTCCGCGTCCTAAACTATAGAGCCTTTCTAAAGCATTCTATATTTGTGGTGAGGTATAGCGACACATTCACAAGAATAATTTCCGTATTAATTACAAAATAATTATGCCCCGGATTAAACGTAACCGACATTACAGCTACATCTGTATATCTATACCATATATTATGTATTTTGTTTCTAGCTTGTGAAGTTGATGGAGAAGTGCGCGCCGAGGGAGATGTGTGGCAGAAGCCCATCGGTTCTTCTGAGTGGGGATGTAAATTGGAATGTTCATGTTGTGAAGGACGAGAACACTGTGCTTTGTACGTAACAATTTTCAATTTATTAAGCCAATGTTAGTCCTATATATAATTCTTGAGAATGTATTGTTTTAATTCTAGTAACTCTAATACCTATATACTAATTCTAATATTAATAGTAATTCCATATTTAATAGGGTTAGTTATTGTGACCATATATCGTTATCCGCTATTTTAGCTCTAATGGTTGCGACATAGACACGCAATCAGTACGATTTTATGGTAAAAGGTTACGACGGCGACTAATGTTGCGACTCATTTATCGTTCTGATAACACATTCCTGACCTCTATATAAAACAAGGCCATAGAACGTTATTTGAACGCAATCATCGATTAATTTTTACGTTTACTGCCTGTGAATCTATTGTCATGCATTTCAGGGTCACAAACGTTTTACTGCGATGAATTGATATTCTCGTTTGTATGGTTATGTCCACGTAGCGAAATCTGCAAACCGAAAACAACAACAACAACAGCAACAACTATATATATATATATATATATATATATGTGTGTGTGTGTTGTGTTGTGTGTGTGTGTGTGTGTGTGTGNTTTCTATAAATGATAAGTGCATTTAAAAAATGATAAGAATAAATAAATATAGGACTCATTTGCTACACATGCCACATTCATAGATAAATACAAAAACCTAACTTATGGACCTACTAAGGAAAAAAAAAATATTAGTTTGTTTTATGTTCGTCGTTTGTCCATATAATTGTTGGTGTTAATTACTATCCCCCTTTTATCTATACATTGTCTGTAGGTTGTATTTGACCACGATGGAAAACCATTTAATGTGGAGAAATCGTCAGATACGCAAACTCATGCTACAAGGTACTTGCTTCCGCATCACCAAAATCTAGGAGCATTATTTAGACGCTTCATGGCCGCGATCCCGCAACACTTACCATTAATAATCAGTGCTCCAGATCGGACTTGAATATATATCGCTACAATTAATTTAATTAACATTTGTGTAATAACATTTGTTATTTATGAATATGTTCTTAGGGGGCCAAGTCTTGAACACCGTAGCTAGTAGAAGCTTATATATATATATATATATATATATATATATATATATATATATATATATATATATATATATATATATTAATATATATATATATATAGCATATAAATTACGGGTTAGAAATCATCAATCAAGTATGCATTTTTATTCGCCCAATTTTTCTCGTAAATAGAAGTCATAATTATAGTCGTTAGACTATATTTTACAAACCAACTGTTCTTGCTTACAGCTAATATTTGATATAATTTAATAATATAATAATTTGGCCGCCGGGTATCGTATAGTTGTTAACGTTTATCACAATTAAGTTAGACCAAAACCATCAATTAAGGAACCAATTTCCGCGTCCTAAACTATAGAGTCTTTCTAAAGCATTCTATATTTGTGGTGAGGTATAGCGACACATTCACAAGAATAATTTCCGTATTACTTACAGAATAATTATGCCCCGGATTAAACGTAACCGACATCAACAGCTACATCTGTATATCTATACGATACCATATATTATGTATTTTGTGTCTAGCTTGTGAAGTTGATGGAGAAGTGCGCGCCGAGGGAGATGTGTGGCAGAAGCCCCTCGGTTCTTCTGAGTGGGGATGTCAATTGGAATGTTCATGTTGTGAAGGACTAGAACACTGTGCTTTGTACGTAAACATTTTCAATTTATTAAGCCGATTACTATTTACTAAGCCTTATACAGTATATAACTCTTGAACATGTATTGTTTTAATTCTAGTAACTCTAATACTCATATACTAATTCTAATATTAATAGTAATTCTAGTTTTAATAGGGGTGGTTCTTGCTTCTCTTAAATAGTTATTGCGACCATATATCATTATCCGCTATTTTAACTCTAATGGATGCGACATAGACACGCAATCAGTACGATTTTATGGTAAAAGGTTAGGACGGCGACTAATGTTGCGACTCATTTGTCGTTCTGATAACAGTGTTTGTGTGTGTGCTGCTCTGATTAACACATTCGCTGACCTTTCCCTATAAAACAAGGCGCTATAGAAACGTTATTGACGCAATATATCGATTAAGCCAATTTTTACTGTTTACTGGCCTGTGGAGATCTATTTCATGCATTTCAGGTCACTTAACGTTTTACTGCCGATGAATTGATATTCTTGTTTGTATCGTTATGTTCCACGTAGCGAACATCTGCCAAACCGAAAACCCAACAACAACAACTATATATATATATATATATATATATATATATATATGTGTGGTTTGTGTGTGTGTGCTGTGTGTGTGTGTGTGTGTGTGTTCGTGTGTTGTGTGTGGTGTGTGGTGTGTTGTGTGTGTGTGGTGTGGTGTGTGTGTGTGTGTGGTGTGTTCTGTTGTGTGTGTGTGTGTGTTTGTGTGTGTGTGTGTGTGTATGTGTGTGTGTGTGTGTGTGTGTGTGCATATGTGTGTGTGTGTGTGTGTGTGTGTGTGTGTGTGTGTGTGTGTGTGTGTGTGTGTGTGTGTGTGTGTGTCGGCGCGCGCGTGTGTGTGTGTGTGTGTGTGTGTGTGTGTGTGTGTGTCTGTGTGTGTCTCACTATATTCACTACTTTGACTATATTGCCACATTTCGGGTTTCCTAAAGGTGCCTGCCGCCACCTTTCCTGGACGAGAATCCTGGATGCTATTACATACCAGACAACAGCAAACCGTCACCACCTGCCCCGTGTGCAGGACGGGGCAGTTATGGTCCACCTCCAATGTTACTGGGCCTTACTCCGCCGTGCTGTCCCACTAAGGACACGGCTAGTCGCATCTGCAGAACAGACGCCTCCTTTGATCCGGAGAAATACGCACAGTAAGCTTCCGCCTTATCCATTAACAACATAAACATTAATATAATGTTATATATTAACAACATAAAGAGGTATCGAGATACATCATTTTTGTGGTATCGAATTATACCATGAGATGTAGGTAAAACAAAAACCATTGCCTTTAGAGAAATAACAATGTCGAATGACGTAATAAATACTAAATGTAAGAAATATGAGTATGCGGGTTGTCCATATTATGATTTCGACTACATGCTCTATACATTGGAAGCCACATGATAAAGTATGGCAAAGGTTTTTGCACTCACAACGTGGGGTTAGGTCGCGACCCTATTAACCACTCGCCGGACCCGCACAGCATCTATTAATATCTGAAAAGAGTGAAATTATGAAGCGTCTTTGGTATATCTCGCTTTGTCTGTTACAACACTTGCAGGTACCTGCTTTTCTGGATGGCACCAGACTCAGCCGCAGAAATGCCGGACAGCAGTGATCCCAACTATCTGCAGGAGCTGGAGGCCCACTTTTGGAATCAAGTGGGACCGGAGGGGCCGAAGGGGCCTTTGGGACCGGAGAAGCCGAAGGGCCCGTGGAAAGAAACAGATGATGCATAAATATATTCCAGCGCGCTATGAGGCATACACGCTGCTCTATCTAAGACCGAAGCCTAATCACAAACAATTGTTATTAATTACTACTCAACAAATGCCGTTTCAATTTGCAAGAGGACTATTTCAAATAGTCTATAAGAAAAATTGATGTTTGGACTAATGTTATGGCTTGTTTTGTTTCTGGCAACGAGCCCCTGCTATCCAAGTTGTAGAACAAATAAAGTTTAATGCGTACATCAGACGTGTACGAACACAACCATGCATTACATTGTTAACACCTTTTTTTCTGTTCGTGCGCTTAATCCGAAAGAAGAACGAAAAACTATGTGATGCGATGTGAATTGTTATGAAAGTCGGCGGATTATTTTTGACTTGTGTAATTATTTCTGTCATAGAGCATTTATCTACAAAAGATTCAAATACATGAAAACACAGGCATAGTTCAGAACTGCATTCTTAATTACGTACCAGAGGAGATCGTAACCAAATCGACCAACAGCAAATTATATATATGAAAAAGGATCGCATTCTGTATGTTATATTTGGGATTATTCAAACGCGGTTCTGCTGCGGTGTTCAGTGAACGCATAATCGTATGTAACGATTACAAATAAATGTTCTATGGGTAAAGTTTACATCTTACACCTATTCAGTGACATGGCCAGATATCTTAATTATCTAATTATTTAATTATCTCTCTTCATCGGGCTATGAAATGACAACAGAATGGAGCCGGGTAAAATATTAAAAGAAAATACAATTCGTTGCCATATGATTAATGAATAAAAATAAACAACAACACAATATAGTGAAAAAGAATATTTTAAACAATGCGCGTTAGCACGATGACAAATAGAAGAAAATATATGAAAGTCGTAAACTTCATGTGAACTTCATATATACTATATATATATCATATACATATAACCAAAAAGGATACAGAAATGCAGCAATTAATAATATAACATATTATAAACACATGCGCGCGGACACACACACACACACACACACACACACACACACACACACACACACACACACACACACACACACACTTGCGCGCTCGCGCGCGCGCACACTGGTCAGTTAGAAAAACAAGCCATATAAATCACACGGAATTGAAGTTAATATTTATACCGCCTGGCATCAAACAACCAACACTCAGTATTATTTTCTGCTCAGTCATGTGTCGACGTGAGCTGTCATAATCCGTAGTCAATTGGCAACCACAGACACGTAGGTTATCAACACTGTGACCCGGTTGGTTGAAATGGTTATAAGTGATCAATGTACGAGTATTGCACCGTTTCCGAGAATACGGGTATGAGCCACGTTGTACGGGGCGCCATGCAGGACAGGCCTCAATTCTGTCTTACAAAACTCACTTTTGTGCACAAAACTCAATTCTGTCTCACAAAAGTCAATTTTGTGAACACAAAACTCAATTCTGTCAATCCTGTCCCACAAAACTCAATTTTGTGAGCACAAAACTCAATTCTGTCAATCCTGTCCCACAAAACTCAATTTTGTGAACACAAAACTCAAATTCCTGTCAATCCTGTCCCAGTAAAATCAATTTTGTAAAGCACAAAACCCCAATTCTGGTCACTCCTGTCGCCACAAAACGTCAATTGTAAACACAAAGACTCAATTCTGTCATCCTGCTTCCACAATAACTAATCTGTCATCCGGTTCGCACAAAACTACGACTGTGTTCCCAACATATGGCACACCAATGTAAGGAGGCTACCAATTGGTCCAGAAACTGCTGGAGAATGGTGACTAAGTTTAAAGAAAACAAGATGGCGACCGCGTACACATTTCTCCTCAGCGCCAGTTTCTGACCAACTAGTAGCCCTTTTTTTTTTTGTTTTTTTTCTTCTTAAAAATGCTGTGCATAATTTGGCAACAAATCGAGTTTTGGGAACGGATTGACAGAATTGAGTTTTGTGTTACAAAAATTTAGTTTTGGGGACAGGAATGTGACAGAATTGAGATTTTGTGTTCAACAAAATTTAAGTTTTTGTGGGACAGGATTGACAGAATTGAGTTTTGTATTCACAAAATTGAGTTTTGTGGGACAGGATTGACAGAATTGAGTTTTGTGTTCACAAAATTGACTTTTGTTAGACAAAATTGAGTTTTGTCCCACAAAACTCATTTTTGTCAAGTTTATAGGTACATAAATGCCTGTCCTGCATGGCGCCCCGTACGTTGGCTCACAGGGTTGTCAAAATTGTATACAATACTTGAAACAAGAGTGTAGTGGGGGTTAGTATCACCTCTGTAAGAGCATAAAGAAGATGTTATGTTAGATTTTTTTAGAATCTATAATTTCCAATTAACAAACGTTTAATGTGTAGGATTGAAGGGCGATTTGAATAAAGTGATATGAAGTTGAAGTTAAAACCAATGGATATCTGTCCGAATTTTTTATTCGCGCCGCCTTTTCTAGGGCTTATTAACGACGCCAAAATTAAGGAAAGTATCTTTTTAAATGCTTTGGTACATCAGATTGACCGTAGCGACGGCGTGTAAACATTCAATCATGTTGGAAGAGGTTGTATGAAAATCAACTTTTGAGCTGCATATTTTGTAACCATCATTTGAAAAGCGGGAGACTCTTCATAGGATGGCGATAGTGAGAAGACGAATACATTAGATATATGGAATGGGTGTCAATTTGTCTAGAAAACACCGAGGCAACTAAGTTTTTACCAGAGATAAGAGCAACCATGTCCAGGAAAGGAAGCCTATCAGATAATGTAGCATGTGTAGGCTATATTTTAGACAGGGGTGGAAAGATGTAACATGGTCGATAAAATTTTGCAAATCGAAAGGTTTCATAGAGGCGGCTCCAATAACACAATCAATGTATATAAGATAGAGGCTAGGTTTAGGTCTAGTAAATGACACGAGCATTTTGGCTTCAATATAACCGAAAAATAAACAATTAAGCACAGCTAGGACCCATCTTAGTACCCATAGTCACGCCTTTACATTGAAAATAATACTACGCATCAAAAGTAAAACACGTTTTAGTTCAGACGATCAGAGACGTATCAGGATAGGATAATTATCAGAACACTTGTATTGAAAGTAACGTAAAGCGATTAAACCCTAATTATTAGGTAATACAGTGTATAAAGATTTTATGTCCCGCGTGAATATGACTTTATCCCGATCATCGTTAAAACGAAAATTCTCGAATATATATGGTTAGAGCAAGAGACGTATCATTGCCGTGCCTTGGTAGCGATTGTACCATAGGTGACAGCAAGTCTTCTAAGAAAGCCGAGATCTGTTCAGTAGAAACACCACAGTTAGAAACTCCAGGACGCCCCGGTGTTTCAAGCTTATGTATTCTAGAAAGCATGTAGAATCTGGCCGCTAATTTAGATGCTTGGATTAAAATATTGGACGCTTCTTTTGGAAGATAGTTATTACAAATAAATGATGTGATTCGATTTCTGACGAGGATTTGAATTTCAGGAGTTGCATCACAGTCAAGTGTAGAATAGAATTTTTTATCCGAAAGTTGTTTTTCACATTCCTGAATGTATAGATCTCGTCTCCATTAGGGTCCCTATAGGTGTTGATCAACAGTAGAGACCGTCCATAGGCTGCAGGCCTGAATAAGCATCGAACAGATATTAATTAAAAATACTCACACTGTTACTTCGCTTACACAACATACACTTTATTCATGTTAAATAACTACAGATTCATGCTCTATGCTCCGCTCGAAACTTTTGCCAGCTCTATGATTGCGAATTTCTGCAAAGTTGTCTCAACACATTTCATACACAAAAAACACCAACGCGTCGCTCTGACTACGCCACCTGACGGAATCTCAACGAATACAAAACAAAAATAATTCTTCACTTCTAATGCTTTCTCCACGTCCACGAGGCATCCAACTGCCGTGCACAATGCTAATTATTGCACTCTAGTACCGATTTCGGCGGAAAAAAAAATGCCAAAAAAGGCCTTTTCTAGAGACGAAGTAGTGCAACGGTGAACAATCGCGGACGCTTACTGTTACACGCCTCCTTAAAGCAGCAGCAGAGATACGGATCGACTTGAAATTTTAGATGAATGGTTTCGACCCTTTTCCTTATACGGGTACCGAATTTCAAAGGTGGCATGACTCCACGAGCTGAGATATCGCTCTCTGAAAAGAGCCCCCAAAACACAGAAATCAATGTTCGCTTCATGCGGTTATGCGTAGTGTTAGAACGAGGTTAGGGTAAAATGCAAGCATTAAAGTTAGATTATTTGACACTGTTAGGGTTAGTAGTGCCACAATAGAGTAAAAGAAGATAATTATCGATTTTTTGACACCAAATGTGGTGAAAATTAAGTGTATTTTATGTAAATACATGCAAATATGTATCACGGATATGTACATGTTTTACCATAAAAAACATGTATAAATGTTATTTGAGCATGCATGTGACTAAAAACATGCTAGAGCACTAGCATAACAGATTTTCATTACCATAAAACTCAATTATTCGACTTCCTTGGCAAAAGGCACTCTTTAACAGGTGGCTTTAGGTGTTGATCAACAGTAGAGCCGTCCATAGGCTGCAGGCCTGAATAAGCATCGAACAGATATTAATTAAAAATACTCACACTGTTACTTCGCTTACACAACATACACTTTATTCATGTTAAATAACTACAGATTCATGCTCTATGCTCCGCTCGAAACTTTTGCCAGCTCTATGATGCGAATTTCTGCCAAAAGTTGTCTCAACACATTTCATACACAAAAAACACCAACCGGTCGCTCTGACACGCACCTGACGGAATCTCACGAATACAAAACAAAAATAATTTTACTTCTAATGCTTTCTCCACGTCCACGAGGCATCCAACTTGCGTGCACAATGCTAATTATTGCACTCTAGTACCGAATTTCGGCGAAAAAAAATGCCAAAAAAGGCCTTTTCTAGAGACGAAGTAGTGCAACGCGTGAACAATCGCGGACGCTTACTGTTATTACGCCTCCTATATACAGAGAGTTGCGACATAGGGACCCTAGTCTCCATACAACAACGACTCCCCCTATTCGGGCGGGTTTAATCACGGTGTCCTCACGATCTCACACGGATCGAATAGCTGCAAGCTCCCTCGCTGATAACTTAGAATATCGAGCTCTACGTAGATTTAAAATATAATCCGTATCTTCTTGACGATTCTTTGAGATGTAATAATCTAGCGCTCCGAAGCGACCTATTTGCGGGGTCTAAGTGAAAGTGTCTTATAGTAGACATGCTAAGTGTTTTTTGACTTCAACTCATGCTACAAATGGCCCCTTTGGCCATTAGGAGTTCCTTAGAACCCTAGGAAAAAAATTATCCAAAGACACACGTTCTATCTCAAATCAAGATGGCGCCCGGTGGCCATTTTGGAAAACTTGGTCGACTCACAACTCCTGAACCGTTTGTCATAGAAACTATTGTGACACATGTTTTTTGAGCTAATTTGAGGTCACTGGAATTCATTTTTGGCATTAATTTTGCATATTGGAATTACATTTTAGAGGTAAAAATTCAAGAAATAATACACAAAGTTGGCATTCGATGAAATTTATGGCAAAAAAATTTACCCTGGGCATTTTGATATTCTAGCAGAAAGGAACTTAGACTTAGGCCATCCTTAAAAAATGCTATTCGTACACATGCCATTGTATCAAGCAACTAGACAATGCGTCTCTAGACAATGTATCTAGACAATGATGTTCGATCAATCACTGCGGAACTCTCCTTGAAGGTGGAATAGTAGGTCTTACTACACCACTAACCCTACACCCTACCACCACTACACGCAATCCAGCTACTGCAAACATGTCAAATTTCGTTGTTGTCTTTAGGTTAGTCAATAATGAACCCTAAAAGCATGGTTGAAATCGTGACTGGAGCTTATATGCTTCATATGCCAAATCAGGTGAAGCGTCATAAGCCAACTATGAATCCTTCATCATCAGTGAAATTGCGAAAATAATCCGGAAAGACTTTTAGCTTGTTACAAAGAAGTTGTTGGACAACATGCAGGACCTCATGGAATTAGGTGATTTGTCTGACTTTGTAGTTGTAGATAGCACTGGTTGGTGGTGGTGGTGGTTGGTAGTGCTCAAAATCTACTGAAGCTAATGATGTGTAATCAAGTGGTGTGGCATAAAAGTTGCAGGAATCTGTTGACATCAAAAAGTGCAGAGGGCAAAGAAGAAACATTAAGACCAAGAGTCAGTCAGCCCTTGTAAAAACTCTCTGCATGAACAGTGGTGCCATGTCCATCACACAGGCTTTCCCCACACCCTCTACATCTTTTAGTAACCAGTTGACACTCCATGTCTCTTCTGCTGATGAAATGGGCAAAACAGGAAGATAATGAGGAAGGCTGCACTCTTTGGCCTTGGACAAGAGAGTCAATGATTGTGATAGACTGTTAGGTAACAAACGTCTGTTGGCAAAAAACTTCCACTGGTGATATGATTGCCATTAATGCTGTCTACCATTGTGCATGATGCCTGACACGGCTATACAGAAAAGTGGAGACAGTCGGTTGTGACATGACTGAGAGTCATAAACCTCAATGTGATGCGAGCACATGTTCTCAATGATGTAGTCGACTTCATTGAAGATAATCGTAGTGCAGGCACCTCAATAGCAATGGCTGACATAACAGCCCCTCTATGACAAGCGCCTTGCTGTTCTCGGTTTTTTCCCACATCAAATACAACCACAACACGCCTTTAGAGAAGAGGAATAACGCATGATCCCTGACATCAAGCCAGTAAAAATAGTTACATTAGAGGTGACGTTCTCCTCTTTATCTATATCCCCCCCTCCGTCTCTCTCGTGCCCAGCTCTCTGTCTCTCTCGTGCCAGCTCTCTGTCCGTGCCACTCTCTGTCTCTCTCGTGCTCAGCTCTCTGTCTCTTCGCTGCCAGCTCTCTTCTCTCTAGTGCCAGCTCTCCTGTCTCTCTCTCTCTCCTCGTTCGTTGCGCCGTCTCTCTCTCTCTCTCTCTCTTCTCTCTCTCTCTCTCCCCCTCTCACTCGCCTCCTCTCTCTGTCCCCCTTTCTCTTTCTCCCTCTCTCTTTCTATCTATGTATCTATCTTCCTCCCTTCCCCTCTCACTTCTCTCTCGAGCTTTCCCCTCTCTTTCACTCTCACCCCCTCTCACTCCGCTCGCTATCTCACCCCCTTTCTCTTCCCTATCTTTCTCTCTCTCACTCTCTCTCTATCGCCTCCCCCTCCTTTCTGACATCAGCCATTAGTTTGACTTCATTAGAAGCGACAATTGTTTGACAAGCGGAATCATATCTCAGGAGGAGGCGCATTTACTGCATCAATACCTCATACCAGCTAAAGATGTTCAAGGCCTCACTGTCTCAACCACGCAGAAATCAGAGGTGGCTGTTGTCAAAGGACCAACAAGCCAAGGTGACCCAGATTTGCTGGCAGCACATTCTGGTAGCAGCATCAATGAGTCTTGTGTTCTCCCGTGATGACTTGTCTGATTCAGGAGGTGGCTTATCAATACCCGGTCCATCAAGAAGCATGTGTAGAAATGGTTCTCAATGTAGGTGGGATGAATTCAGCTTCACATGCGTTTGGAACAGGAGCCTGTGAAAACCTGCCTCATGTGGAGATAGTCACGACGGAGGATCTTGGCTGCTTTGTGAAGGATGGAGACCTCAGTTGATGTACTAGTTGTCTTTCATATCCACAGCTTTGCTTAGATCCTCTTCAAAACAAGAGACAGCAACGATTCATTTTTACTTGGCTTGATGTCAGGGATCATGCGTTCAATCTCTTCTCTAAGGCGGTTGTGTTGTATTTTTATGTGGGAAAAACCGAGAACCGCAAGGCGCTTGTCATAGAGGGCTGTTATGTCAGCCATTGCTATTGAGGTGCCTGCACTACGATTATCTTCAATGAAGTCAACTAACTCATTGAGAACATGTGCTCGCATCACTTGAGTTTTATGACTCTCAGTCATGTCACAACGACTGTCTCCACTTTTCCTGTATAGCCGTGTCAGGCATGCCCAATGGTAGACAGCATTAATGGCGATCATATCACCAAGTGGAAAGTTTTTTGCCAACAGGACGTTTGTCACCTAACAGTCTATCACAATCATTGACTCTCTTGTCAAGCCAAGAGTGGCAGCCTTCCTCATATCTTTCCTGTGCCCATTTCATCACAGAAGAGAACATGGAGTGTCAACTGCGTTCACTAAAAGATATAGAGGCTGAAGGGAAAGCCTGTGTGATGGACATGGCACCACTGTTCATGCAGCGAGTTTTTACAGGGCTGACTGACTCTTGCGTCTTAATGTTTCTTCTTTGCCCTCTGCCACTTTTTGGATGCAAAACAGCATTCCTGCCAACTTTATGCCACACACTTGATTACACATCATTAGCTTCAGTAGATTTGGAGCACTACCACCACCACCACCACCATCACCACCACCACCACCACCAGTGCTATCTACAACTACAAAGTCAGGCAAATCACCTAATTCCATGAGGTCCTGCATGTTCGTCCACAACTTCTTTGTAACAAGCCTAAAAGTCTTTCCGGATTATTTCGCAATTTCACTGATGAACGAAGGATCATAGTTGGCTTATGACCTTCACCTGATTGCGACTATGAAGCATAAGCTCCAGTCACGATTTTCAACAATGCTTTTAGTGTTCATTATTGACTAACCTAAAGACAACAACAGAAATTGACATGTTTGCAGTAGCTGGATTGCGTGTAGTGGTGTAGGGCTGTAGGGTGTAGTGGTGTAGTAAGACCTACTATTCCACCTTCAAGGAGAGTTCCGCAGTGATTGATCGAACATTGCCATTGTCTAGATACATTGTCTAAGACGCATTGTCTAGCTTGCTTGATTACAATGGCATAGTGTACGAATAGCATTTTTTAAGGATGGCCTAAAGTCTAAGTTCCTTTCTCTAGTATCAAAATGCCCTGGGTAAATTTTTTTCCATAAATTTCATCGAATTTGCAACTTTGTGTATTATTTCTTGAATTTTACCTCTAAATGTATTCCAAATGCAAAAATTAATGCCAAAAATGAATTCAGTGACCTCAAATTAGCTCAAAAAACATGTGTCACAATAGTTTCTATGACAAACGGTTCAGGAGTTGTGACGTCACCAAGTTTTCCAAAATGGCCACCGGCGGCCATCTTGGATTTTGAGATAGAACGTGTGTCTTTGGATAATTTTGTTTCTGGTGCCCTAAGGAACGTATTATGCCTAAAGGAAACTTTTGTAGCATGATTTGAAGTCAACCCCCTATTTTGTGCTCTTAGCATGTCTACTATTATTGTGCTTGCAGAAATGATTGTCAGATTTCTGGTTAACAAGCTCATCATCAGCAGTGTTCGACTTCACAAAATGAGCTCTAAGGCGAAGGTGGCGGTAGAAACTGTCTACATCTCGCATATAGTTGAAGTGATAAATATGAGGTTTGATTGGTACAAAATTCAAACCTTTGCTTAAGATGACATGCACCGATTCTTCTAGTGAAAGTTTAGTTATAATGCATACGACAAGTTTTTTGTTATAATAGTAGGTTCTGAGTTGTTTGTCTAGATGATAAAGATTTATCGAGTTTAGCATGTTTCTTCTTGTTCAAATAATCATACCAAGCACTATTGGCGAAGGGGATTCTTCGGCGAATTTAATGGAAAAATTATATATATATATATATATATATATATTATCGATTATATCGACGTGCTATATGGTAGCACAATTGGTATATGGATTTTATCTTTATCATGCGGTTCCATTTTGCGGCTTATTCGAGGCCCTAGAAGCTGGGACATAATGCCACCCTTCTCTCTCTCTCTCTCTCTCTCTCTCTCTCTCCTTTCGCTCTCTCCTCTCTCTCTCTCTCTCTCTCTCTCTCTCTATATTATATATATAATATATATATATATATATATATATATATATATGTATGTATGTATATCTTTCTCTCCCTCTCTCTCTATCTCTCTCTCTCTCTCTCTCTCTCTCTCTCTCTCTCTCTCTCTCTCTCTTACGCTAGCTCCCCGTCTGTATTGCTAGTGCTATCGCTTACCCTCTTTCCCTTTTCGCGCGTGCCCTATATCGGCTACATTGTGTTGCTTACGGGATATGATAATAATAACATCCCGCACCAGATAGCTTCGAAATCCTATTTTTAGTAAAGAATACAATGATTTGTAATTCCCGTGCCATCAATATGACACATGAGGGCATTATTGTGACACTATGATTCGTGTATATGCATTGAATGCTTTCCCCTGGCAGGGATCTTTCAATTATTATCAAAATACATGAGGGTACCTGGTCGCATAGGGCCTATATATAAAATGAAAATATGCGGGATGTGTTACTTGCATGTGCTCTTCGTGTTCTGATATCAAAAATCGTACACAACTGACTGGTGTCATGTTGAAGTTTGGTGTTATCTTTCTTGTACTATTCGTTGTTCGTAGCAATTAATTAAGTAATTATTCGTTTACCGTCAGGTATGTTTAGTAGCTAAATTTATACCAAAAATTACTCAAGGAAAGAAAATGTTGCACGAATGTTTAAGAGGAAAAACTTAGTACCGAATATGTACTAGCACTCTTAGAACACCTAATCACGACGCTCAATTTTATTCTATTTAGCTATTGCGGAGTCAACTGCCGTTCTAACGATATACTCCATCATTCCGTATGAATATCGGTTTCGTTTAATGCGATTAGTCCTATTTTAATTCCATCTAATTAAGAGTTGGTTTATATTTCAATTAACACATAATTATAACTAAAATTATTAAATTTATTTAATGTTATATATGCGATTGTCATGTAGCATTGATAATAAATAATAATAATTATTATTTCAAGTCTCCTCGAGAAGTTGTTATTACTCCTTTCTTAATGCCAATCAATTAGCATTGATGATTGGTTTTAACTGCAGGATATTCACATGCATGATATTTGTGTAAATATATTGTGTTATTGTTCTTACTAATTAACGATTATTTTGTTTTTACCTACGTATATAAAACCGTAAATTGGCATTGGTCTGCGTGCACGAACCTGTTTTGCTACCCATGCATAAAACCTCATATAAAATTGTATACGTATTATCAAGAGCTAATAATAACTATTATTATATATTATATTATTATATTATAATGGGTAATATTAGCTCTGGGTATTATTGTATTCTTGATTAAATATATGTACGTTTAAATCACTGTGCTGGTCTGCTTACACGAACCTGTTTTGTAACTACCTCATAAGATCAACTTTCTTCCACCATGTCTTTATGTTAAATAGAAGTTCAAGCACTAAAATTGCTTTAATAAGTAATTAAATCAATATTTTTATTAATAATAAGTGCGCATGTAAATAAATAAATAAATAAATAAGTAAATGTATAAATAAATAAATAAATAAATAAATAAATAAGTAAATGTATAAATAAATAAATAGGTGAATTATTTTCTATACATAATTATATATACTGTACTATAATTTTAAAATACATGTAATTTATTGCCTTGTAAATTTTATATATGCAAGTTTGATTGCGACCGGTAGTACACGAAATGTATAGCTCGTTTTAAGGCTCCTCGTTTGCCGATATAATTGTTGGCGTTAATTACTACCCCCCTTTTATCTATACATTTGTCTGTAGGTTGTATTGACCACGATGGAAACCATGTTAATGTTGGAGAGGAATCGTCAGATTCAAACTCATGCTACAAGTGTACTTGCTTCGATCACGGAAATCTAGGATGCATTATTTATGACTGCTTCTATTGGCCGCGCAGCGTCCTATAGGAGAATTGTCATTCGTTCGAAAAAAATCATGTTTAGACTCATTTAGATGCTAATTAGGCCAATTTTGTTTTCAACAACCGGCCCCTGCTATCCAATGTGTTGAACAAATAAAGTTTAACGCGTACATCCACATTGGAACACATTGATGCATCTTATGCTCAATAAGTTATATGGTATGACGTTTTTGAAGATAGCGGATTTTTCATGAATTGTGTGATTATTTATGTCATAGAAAATTTATTAGATAGAAACTAATCCACATGAGAGTCAAACACATGAAAACTCAGGCATAGTTCAGAACGGCATTCTGAATTACGTACCAGAGGAGATCGTAACCAAATCGACCAACGTCAAATTACATAATATGAAAAAGGATCTGTATTATATTTGGGATTATTCGAACGTTCTTCTGTTGTGGTGGCCAGTAAATGCATAATAATACATGCATAGTAATCAGAAGTAGATAATAGGGACCACCCCTATTATAGGGATTCCCTATTATCTACTTCTGATAGTAATGTATATATTACAATCTCGGCGTTCGAGGTTCCTCTATGGTATAGTTGAAGACATATGAACTGTGTCACTGAATAGATAAAGTAAGGTGTGTAAGGTATAAACTTTGCCCCAAGAATATCTGTTTCTAACGATCACAAACAGATATTCTTGGGGCAAAGTTTATACCTTACACAAAAACTGTATCGCCCAAGAACTGTGTGCAACTATACCATAGAGGCACTACGAACGCCGAGATTGTAATACATGCATTATTTCTAATTACTCAACTTCGGGTCGGCAACATAAAAGTCCTGTCCTATACTTTGTGAGAAATACATTGGGGCGATAGACCACAAAACATTCACAGAAAGACATGCGCAAAGCATGGTGCGGAAAAACGAAGAAGGAATTACTACAAACAGGTAAGTTTTTTTATATAACCTTATTTAATATAATAAAGTAAATGGTAATAGTAGTCTACCGCCGCTGTTAGACAAAATCAATTAATTGCACGTGTCCAATAAATTATTTACACTTGCCAATATATCTCTAAATCGTATTACAGCTATGTGTTGCGTAGACGATATAGATGCAGACGACATCTAGTTATTTTATAAACAGTATTGCCAAGTACTTCCCTTCGATATAATTCAAGAACTTTAAAAACTTTTCCGAAGAATTCTTATTCGCTGGCACTAGTTTTCTCACATGAGCGAATAACGTTATTACATCGACGATAACAATATTAATTTGGGTGTTAACCGATTAATCATGATTAGACCTACTACTGTTATTATTATTATATTTATTATTATTATTATTAACTTGAAATTTGCAGCCAGTTGCGCGAGAAAGCACACGCTCATGCATTTGCATCTTCCGCTGCTCATATGAACAAAGCAAAGACCCAGGATCATCAACGTAATGATTATGAGAGCGTCGCGCTGGAAGCAACACGTGCGCTAGTGCCGCCCTACGCTACTACGTTTGATGATATTGTTACCATCAACATTAGTGGACTCATGTGATTTGCTCACTGATTTGCTCATAATGCTAGCGCTGTTATTGCAAAGGCATACACTGTGATTGAATCATAGCGACAGCATTTTATATGATGATAATACTAATATTATTATTAAATAATAATAATAATAATTTATAATAATAATAATCTAGTCATAATTCGAAGTATTCAAGCAGTTGTATGCGCACCAATGTGTACGTGGCCGACATGCTGTATCCAGCAGGCAAACGTTTGTATTGCTATTACAGCACAAAGTCCTTTCTCGCTGCAATTTCTACATAACGTTTGACATGCTTGTCATATGTTGTGTATTTAAGTTGCTATATCTAATTGTATACCTATTTGTGTAATCTCGGGCAGGTTTGAGACTACGTTATTGACGCTGAAAACCCACCCATCGACGCTACTGGGCGATGATCGAAAACGTCTGAAGTAGCCTACTTTAACCACACAAAGCAAGAATACTTTTTCAATCGAAACAGACCAAGCTTCGATGCAATTCTCTACTACTACCAGAGCTTTCAGTGGCATCCCGAAATGGGCGGGCGATTAATTAGACCCAGCAACGTGCCAGTTGACGTATTTGCAGAAGAAATAATTTTTTTCCAATTGGGCGAACATGTTTACGAAAGATTTCGTGAGGAGGAAGGCTTCATAAAAGAAGAAACGCCACCAATGCCGCAGAGTCACGTTCAAAAGACCTTATGGCGTTTGTTTGAGTACCCCGAGACGTCGATGGCGGCTACAATAATAGCAATCGTGTCTGTGATTTTCATATTAACGTCAATCGCAGCATTTATCATAGAAACGTGGCCACCATTCCCGGAAAAATACAAAGATAACACCGTTTTGGCTGACAACCCATTCTTTATCGTGGAATCCACTTGCATTGCCTGGTTTACAGTTGAATTCATAGTTAGATTCATCTGCTCTCCGTTTAAGTTGCCGTTTTTGTTTAGTTTTCTTAATATCGTCGACATTGTTGCCATTGTTCCGTATTATATCACCGTGTTTCTTTGGGCAGTCGCAGACGGCTCTTCGAACCAAGCTTCCAATCTCGCAATCTTACGGGTGTTCCGTCTTATTCGTGTCTTTCGCGTGTTGAAATTATCAAGGCATGCCTCCGGCCTCCAGGTTCTTGGCAAGACCATAAGTTCTAGTGTCAAAGAGTTAGCCATGCTCACATTCATTTCATACATCTATCAGCGTTATTCTCTATGGAGCTGCCATCTACTTCGCCGAGCATGAAGAGAATGAAGAGATGTTTGCCAGTATCCCACATTCTTTCTGGTGGGCACTAATCACCATGACAACTGTAGGCTACGGCGACGCGTATCCGATCACTGGCTGGGGTAAGCTGGTGGGTGCACTATGTGCAATTACTGGCGTGTTGAGTATTGCTTTACCCGTACCCGTGATCGTATCCAACTTCAGCTACTACTATCACAGAGAAAAAGACCAAACTGTATACGCGGACTATCTGTTTACTGACGACAAAACGGTCACTGAGGACTCAGATAATATCGGCTTTATAAACGACCACTTGTGATAGACTTTTACTGTGTTCCTAATCGTTGCACTTGCAATAACGCCAGCTCATGCATCTACCTCCACATGAGCATTAAGCAGTGGGTTCGTTTCGTTGTACTTGCTATAAGTTTAGAATTCTAGATATTTTAGATTAAAAAAAAGAGTTTCAAATGGATACGCCCAAAAGTGTTATCGCAACAATATGAATTTAAATAATGTTTCATTCTTTGATTAAGGCTGGACATGCAGTTACATATGCCATGCATGTAGCACAGTATCGCTATCTGTTGACTTATTAAAATTTATTACTGTTACGTCAGCCATGCAGTGCGCGGGGTATATAATTATGAATGAAAGGCATCGGTATATATTTTTAATGTCATGTCACTGCGACAAGAATGTGTTCTCTATATGACAGGAGTAGGAAAGGAGGCTTGTGCCTAGAAGCATACTATCAACGTCCGAGTACGGATATGCATTTCACTACCCGTGTTGTTGTATTACCACGTGCTATTAAATGCCTACAAAACAATAATACCCTAAATGTTTTTGTTGTATATTGTATATACACGCATCGACCGTCGGCGCTTGCAGCTGACTACCTGCACGTTACTACATCGCTGTATCACTACCTGCACGTTACTACATCGCTGTCTCACTACCTGCACGTTACTACATCGCTGTATCACTACCTGCACGTTACTACATCGCTGTATCACTACCTGCACGTTACTATCGCTGATATCATTACCTGCACGTTGTACTACTCGCTGTTCACTACCTACACGTTAGCTACATCGCTGCGATCGCTGCCTGACAGCTACATCACGGCGCTCTCACTACACGTGCACGTTTACTACGATCGCTGTCTCACTCGTGCACGTTACGTCATTCGCTGTCTCATCTACACGTGTACTACATCGCTGGCATCCGCGCCCCTGGCCACGTACTATCATCGCTGTATCGAGCTACCGACCGTTATCGTACTGCACGCGGCATCGCGTGCCTGCACTGACGACATGCGTGTCGCAACTCCTACACGTTACTGACATCGCTGCATGCGTGCCTCGCCACGTTACTCACGCTGTATCACTCTGGCGCGTTACTACAGTCGCTGTCTCCACTACTGCACGTTACGACTATCGCTGTCTGCACTACTGCACGTTACGGTACATCGCTGCTCTCACTGGACTGACAGCGTTGACTACATCCTGTTGCACTATCTGCACGAGTTACTACAGTCGGCTGGTCTCAGCTACCGTGCGACCGTTACTACATCGCTGTCTCCTTACGCTGCCACGTGAACATCACTGGTCCTCACTATCTAGGCACGTTACTACATGCTGTCTCTACTACCTGCACGTACTCCAGTTCACGCGTCTCACTATCTGCACGGTTGACTAATCACTGTCTCACTATCTGCACGTTTAGCTCATCCGCTGTCTCATGCTACCTGCCGTTACTACATCACTGTCTCCACTATGCTGCAGTTCGCGTCGCGTGTATCACCTGCCTGCACGGTTACTACATCGCGTGTGATCACTACCTGCACGTTATACTCCTGTTCGACTGACCTGGCACGGTTACTACATCACTGTCTCACTAGATGCACGTTACTACATCGCTGTCTCACTACTGCACGTTTACTTACTCAGTGCTCTCACTATCTGCACGGTTATACTATCGCTCCTGCTGTTACTACATGCTGCGTTCGCTGCTTGCACGTTGACTACATCGCTGTATTCCTACCTTGCCCACGTTACCATCGCTGTATCACTGCATGGTCGCGTTGAGCTACATCGCGGTATTCGCGGCCTGCACGTTCTACATCGCTGGTCACTAACTGCCGCGTTGACTACATCGGCGTCTCGCATACCAACACGTTACGTCTCGCGTGCTCACTAACCTGAGCACGATTACTACCTTGCTGTATCTGACCTAGCACGTTAAACTACGATCGGCTGTCTCCTACCTGTACCGTTACTACATGTTGCTGTCATCACTCACTGCACGTTAACGTAATCGCTGTATACACTGCTACACGTTTACTCCATACGCTGTATCACTGCCTGCACCGTACTACTCGCTTCCACTGACCTGCCAAGGTTACTACATCGCTGTTATCTACTCCTGCACGTTACGTACATCGGCTGTCTCACTACTGCACGTCTACTACATCGCTGTCTCCTACCTGCACGGTTAACTACATCCGCTGTACTCACGTGTCTGCGCACGTTACTACATCGGTGCAGTCACATGTACTGCGGTCGCTGCAGTGAGCGTTGCGTACATCGCTGTCGATGCCTTCGTTGTTGCTTGTTGTCTTATCTACCGGCGATCTCGCATCGCTGTCACTCATTCCGTTTAATTGCTACATCGCTGTCTCACTCCATTCACGTCTGCTGCATTGCTCTCACTGCGTTCATGACTTTGCTGCATCGCTGTATCACTGCATTCATATCTTGTGCCCGTCACTGTCTCACTGCATCAGTATCTCGACTGCTCGATGTCATCTCTGGGCGTTATATCTCTGCCGGCGATTGCTGTCTCACTGCATTCATATCTTGTTGCATCGCTGTCTCACTGCATTCATATCTTGTCTGCATCGCGGCTCGTCACTGCATTCCTATCTTGTTGCATCGCTGTATCACTGCATTCCTATCTTGTTGCATTGCTGTCTCACTGCATTCTATTCTTGCTGCATCGATGTCTCACTGGCATTCATATCTTGCTGCATCGCTGTCTCACTGCACTGTCATATCTTGTTGCATCGATGTCTCACTGCATTCATATCTTGTTGCATCGCTGTCTCACTGCATTCATATCTTGTTGCATCGCTGTCTCACTGCATTCATATCTTGCTGCATCGATGTCTCACTGCATTCATGTCTTGCGGCATCGCTGTCTCACTGCATTCATATCTTGCTGCATTGATGTCGCACAGAATGAATGCGCCTTGTTACACAGCTGTCTCGATCACTGCCTGCCACGTTGTCGCATTGCTGTCTCGACTGCCTAGCAGCGTTGGTCGACAAATTGCATGTCGTTTAACGTGACGTTGTCGCATTGCTGTCTCACATGCCTGCACGTTGTACGCATTGCTGATCTCAGCTGCTGCACGCTGTCGCATTGCTGTCTCACTGCCTGCACGCTGTCGCATTGCTGTCTCACTGCCTGCACGCTGTCGCATTGCTGTCTCACTGCCTGCCACGATTGTCGCCATTTGCTGTTCCTGCCTGCACGTTAGTCTGCATATAGCTGTCTCACTGCTGCACGTTGATCGCCCATTGACTGTTGGGTCTCACTGCCCTGCACGTTGTCGCGATGCGTGTCTCACTGCCTCGCAACGGCTCTCGCATTGCCTGTCTCGCTAGTTGCACGCTGTTGCATTGCTGTCTCACTGCCTGCACGTGGTCGCATTGCTGGGCTCTCACTGCCTGGCACGGTGTCGATTGGCTGTCTCACTGCTGCACGTGTGTCGCATTGCGTCTCGCTGCCTGCCGTTGTCGCTATTGCTGTTCTCCTGGTCTGCACGTTGTCGGCATTGCTGTCTCACTGCCTGGACGTTGTCGCCATTGGCTGTCCACTGCCCTGCCGGTTGTGCGGCTTGCTGTCTCGGCTGCTTTGGCCACGTTGCGATTGTGTCTCACTGCCTGACGTTGTCGCGATTGCTGGGTCTACTGGCCTGCACCGCAGTGTCCATGTGCTGTCTGCACTGCCTACCGCGTGTCGCATGTGCTGTCTCACTGCCTGCACGCTGTCGCATTGCTGTGCTCGCTGCCTGCCCGGCGTGTCGGCCATGCTGTCTCGCTGCCTGCGACGCTGTTCGCAGTTGCTGTCTCAGCTGCCGACACGCTGTCGCTATTTGCTGTCGCACTGCCTGCACGCTGTCGCCATTGCTGGTCTCACTGGCCTACACGCTGTCGCCATTGCTGTCTCACTTGCCTACACGCTGTCGCATTGCGTGTCTCACTGCTACACGCCCCTGTCGCATTGCTGTCTTCGTGCCTGCACGCTGTCGCATTGCCTGTCTCACTGCTTGCCGCGGCTGTCGCGATTGCTGTTCGGCTGCCTACGAACGGCTGTCGCATTGCTGTCTCAACTGCGCTGCCGCTGGTCGAGATTGTTGTCTCACTGCCTGGCACGCTTGTTCGCATTGCTGTTCGCTGGCCTGCAGGCGTTTGTCGCATTGCTGTCTCATCCCTGCACGTTGTCGCATGCTGTCTCAACTGCCTGGCCACGTTGTCGCATTGCTGCTCTCCTGGCTGCAGGGTGTCGCATTGCGTGTTTGACTCGGCCTGCCCACGGTTGTGCATTTGCTGTCTCGCTGGCCTTGCACGTTGTCGCATGCTGTCTCGCTGCCTGCACGTTGTCGCCGTTGCTGTCTCACTGCCGCCGCGTTTGCTCGCATTGCTGCTCGCCTGGCCGTGCACGTTGTCGCCATTGCTGGTCTCACTGCCTGCACGTTGTCGCCATTGTTGTGCTCACTGCCTGCACGTTGTCGCATTGCTGTCTCACTGCCTGCACGTTGTCGCATTGCTGTCTCGCTGCCTGCACGTTGTCGCATTGCTGTCTCACTGCCTGCACGCTGTTGCATCGTTGTCTCATTGCCTTTATATCTTAGTGCATCGCTGTCTCACTTCATCACTGTCTCACTGCAATGATGATCATCTTTTGCATTCATGAGATGATGCCTGAGATGATGTAGTGTTAGCTGTTCGTTCTACTTTATCCATGTGTTGCTTGCCATCTGCAAGTTTCGCTGGCATGTCCTTTATAATCCTACTTGTCATTCATTGATCATGTTGCCTGCACACCTTATGCCCACTAAGGTCCGTTGGCAGCCTTACGCAAGTAGTAACACTTCCAGATAATGAACCCGAGAAGTATGACTAAGAAGAGACCAATTAGAGGCAACAGTACGGTGAGAGTAAGCGGACTGTCGCGCTGTACCACTGACATCACAACCAACAGGAAAATGGCGCACACCAGAAGCGGCGCAGCAATTGCAAATATTGTCCCACGTCTTTCCTCTCTCATAAGCTTGTCAAGTGCTGAATGCGTGCTTGCCACGTGGGATGAAGCCATGACGGAGTCACATTAAGCAGTGCCTTTTGCTAAACGTAGATCCGTTTCAGTAGTAAAGAAACCAGGATAAAGTTTGTCGTAAAAATTGTGAATAATATTATGAAATTAATTCACGCAACCGAGTGAAATGTACACATTTATACTGACGTGCTCAGTTGGGCGAAACTTCCGATACCACCAACTATGCAGCTGTAACCGGATATATAGTCATGAAAGTGTAAAGGATGTGTAGAGAATATAAGCAAGCATGCCACGAAAGCATAGGGAAACCACGTCCTGCTTATATCCAGGGCCGTAAGCTGAGCAAATTCCTAGAGGGGGAGGCAGTGGCGGATTCAGGATTTCAAGGAGGGGTGCGAAACAAATCTGGGTCTGGGGGTCCTTCCACAGAAAATTTTGAAAATGTAGACAGCAGGAGATGATATTTGAGGCACTTTTGAGTACATGTACAGCCTTCATTCTGACTCCGACAATTCTCTTTTAGTAAAACAATTTTTTTTATAATTTTGCTTCAAAATCTAGCGGGGACAGCTGCCCCCTTGTCCCCCTGCCGGCTACGGCCCTGCTCTCTCTCCTTTCTCTCTATCTCCCTCACACCTTCCCCTTTCCCTCTCTAGCTCCCTCCCCTGACTCTCTTCCCCGTCTTCCTCTCTTCCTTCGTTACCGGGTTTGCTTACAGGATTCTCGCGGCCAGATGTGAGACAGGCACAGCGGCGCATGCGCAGGGAGCATGAACAACAAGGCACCGACCAGCAGCGCCGACGTAGCGTCTGACACGTACCTGTAACCATGGAAACAACATACTAGACTCTCTGCTAGTTAGTAGGCCTACTACTTGTGCCGAATGCTAGTTAGTATTAGTTAGGGTAAATATTAGATGAACGCTCTGTACATTTCTTTAGTCTGTAACGCAATACTAGCTGCATGCCTATCTATCCACATGATGACGCGTGTAGCAATAGCATGTTACAGCATGACTGTATAAACACGTTGTTAACGTACGAAACACCACGTAATCGTCTGTTACAGGACAGTGAAGGTATGCGCATGTTTAAGCCATGGTTGCCAAGCGAATCTGGCGCATGCGCAGCGGCTTACAAGACGCCATCGATGACGAAGAGCTCTCTTCATCCGGGTATGAATCCGGGATCTCGCGTGACGACGAGAAATATGAAGCAGAGCATAATCTCCACCTCGGCGAAACTGCACCAGAAATGTCCGCTAAATTATTATTATTATTTACATTTATATTATATTTTGTATATCATATAGGGGGCCTATACATTTATTATACGATATCAGGAGTTAATCACACAAAATTATTATATTATTATTACATTATTATTTGTGATTAGTTACTCCTATATAGGGCCTACTTCACGCCCGCACGCACGCACCCCTCCCTCAATATTATGTACAGATGTACACATACACACACACACACACACACACACACACACACACACACACACACACACACCACACACACACACACACAGTCACAACACAGACACCACAACAACACAGCACGCGCACGCACGGCAGCCACGCACGTACGCACACACAGCAACACACACACAAGAACACATTACATGCACAACACACACACCACACACACACACCACACTCCACACGGTCACACACATACACACACACACAGCACAAACACACACACACACACACAACCACATAGCACACGCCCCCCCCCACACTACAGACATGCACATTGCACACACCATACACACGCCACGCACACACACGACACACGCACGCACGCACGCGCCGACACACACACACACACACACACACACACACACAGCACACACGTGCACACACACACACACCACAACACACACACACACACACACACAACACACACACACACACAAGCACACACACACACACACACACAGCTGTGAGTGCATTTTTACATCGATAAAATGGTTTTCTATAAAAGAATATTAGTAATACAGTTGTAAATATTATAATAACGTAAAATGTATTGTAGAATGCATGTATGCGTTAGATCTTGATTACTTTATGATGATGGTGACACGTCAGGGTTACTTTGCAATCATTTTGCACCTCAACGCAATTTTTAGTAAGGGAAATGGTGTGGATTTTGAATGGTCTGGTGGCGAGCGCCCGCAGTTTTCTCCTTGACTGAAACGGTACCAACAGTATTTCCAATTATAGAGCTTTGTGAAAGGCTACAACCTCCTCCTCGTGGGCCATGACCAGGATTTTTCCTTTCCACTTCTTTCTTTCTCTTTCATGCTTTTTAGTATTTTTCCATGCTATATGGTTATGACAGTATATCTTTAGTGAAACTGATTATAAACGTTTAAATTGACCTTATAATGCATTGCGTGTCAGAATTCCTTGAATTGGAAGCAACGACAAGTTTGTGTTCCTATCATAGTTATAAATATTTTTCAATGAATTTGATAGACATTATAGAACAGTTCATCCAATGTTTTTTTTTCATTTTGATGTATATATGGATATTGACTATGGTTGTCAATACCATAAATGTTCTGTGTGAGATTAAGCCGTTTCTTTGACGACTGCGAATACATGTATGTAACATGACCACAAAAAATGTGTCGCCATATGCATACGCTACGTTTCAGCTTAAGAAATAAAGAAAATTGAGAGTAATTAATTGCGACGATTTTGACAAATTCATTCCCAAGCATGTTTAATTAATTTATGTTTAGTATGGTAAACCTTGTCAGTAATTTTTCGTGTCAGTTATAAAAGTAGTAGAGTTGTAAGTAGGAGTTTAGATCGTCCAGGAAACCAAAATCACGATAGGAGCAACATTTTCTGTAAAGTCGATGAAGGAGGGGATATTAAATGTAGATATTAGTTTCAATAATTAGTTTTATAATGGTGGTGCCATGCTATGGTAACTGTATAGTTATTTAGCATATCATCACGAATTGGTTGCCGCAGGAATATAGAATGCACTGTGGAGTTCAAATGTTCTAGTATAGGAGATTTTATTTCCTTGCCTGGTAATGAGTCCGTGCCTGCGGGCACGTCATTTTATCTGTGTATATAAATTATATTATATCAAAGATCATTTAACTGGAGGTACAACCTATTATAGGATTGCAGTATATTGACATAGGCAAAGTAAAACATGCAGGGTTTCTTCTGAGGGAAAATTAGACAAAGGAGGTAATGCCGTAGGCACGCATGCAAACGCTGCAGGCGGAAAGCGGCGGGGGGGAGGAGAAGAGGGGGAACGCCCCCTCTCGCTGGGGGGGGGGATTTTCTGAGGAGTCTCCACAGCAAAATTTTTAAAATTTGAATGTCTAAGACTGCATTTGAGGCACCTTGAAACCATTTTCACAACGGCGATGTTAAATTTTTCTCGGCATGAGTAAAATCTATATAAGTTTATGCTGTTAAATCGACGCGGCTGGCAGTCGATACAGTTGTAAGTAAATTTAAATATTTAGAAGGTGCGTTCCCGGCTATGCAATTAATTGTACAGCTCCTCTCGTCGTAATGCGTCCAAATTTTTAATTGCATACGTCACGAGGAAAACGAACAACGGCTCGCACTGAGGCATTGTTACAGCCGTCGCACATGTTTCTTATTGAGGTCTCTATGTGTAAGTAAGGCTGTTAGTCGTTCCAATCGCATTAGTGTTGAATTGCACGATTAATTATTCAGGATAAGTTACAATAAAATTGTATTTATTGTATTTTCTCATTCGCAGAATATCTGCGAGAGAGAAACGTGAATATTCGCACAACACTGTCGATGGCTCGCCGCGTATAGAGTTGATGGCACGTATCTGCTAAACGTTTTTCAAATAGCCTTTTCTAAGAAATTTGATCCAAACAATTTTGAAATAAACTAGCAGCGCCCTCTGTCTGTAAACGGATTGACACTGTCGTTCAGCTGTGTAAGCGCTGCTAGCGCAGCTAAGCACACCTCCACAGTGAGCAGGTTAACGATGATAATTAGAGTTAAAAGACCGGCTCTACTGCACCTCATCCGTGCACACAGTCACTTAGGTAGTTTTTCTGTAGAGAGAAATCATTCTATGGAGACGATCGAAAGGCAACTTCACGGGTTTGACGATGTACGCTCGCCCAGTAGAACGATGCATGCTGGTGGCCTACATGGTAGCACTTGACAACGATCTTAGTAGAATATACGAAAGACGGGCACCGATCTGCCTTACATTGCTTAGATACCAGATGCGGTGATCCGTCTCCAGGTATAACGGCGCTTCGAAGCACCTGCATTTGCATACCGGTATCACTGTAACGAGGGAAAATGTACACGTATTGTATAAGGCGAAGAAACAGGCAGTCACAGGAAAATGTTCTTTTATTTGAGCACAGCACAGCACGTACGTTCGACAGTACGTGCATTCTACAAAACGGCCAGTTCCATGCTGTTTAGTTGGCGTTACCGGTGTCTAACAATGTCATAAAGGGAACAAATGTAAAGGAAATGGACGATTTTACTCTCTCCCCATGCGTGCACCCACGCCAGCCATACACGTGTTTCGTTCGTACAATCTGCCCGCATATTGTTGCATTGATCCGACTGGCGCTTGCTTGTTTAGTAAGAATGTCCCCGTAAAGATGGTAGATGTACCGTATTTCGCTTGAATTCAAGCTCTTCTTCCGCTTTGGGTGGTTTACCACACATGACGTATACTCCTACTAATTATATCCCCTGGCGAAGTGTGAAGAAACGCATCCGGGCACGCTTCGGCGTGCGACGCATATTCGCTCCAGGATAATTATATTGACTAGCGGTTTTCACTAATTCACTACTAAGCAATATTGATTTTTTTCAATTTACGGTTATATTCGCCGGTCAGGAAATTAATAGGCAGGTTCCCTTAGTGAAAACGAGCGAATGCAGTCTTTGTATTTCACATGTGCGCTCTGCTCTCTATTCCTATATGCACAGATAGATAGACAGACAGAGAGGATGAATGGATGGATGGATGGATGGATGGATGAATTGATGGATGGATGGATGGATGGATGGATGGATGGATGGATGGATGGAT
>NW_014577418.1:121225-127923 GCF_000485595.1 Priapulus caudatus
AGAGAGAGAGAGAGAGAGAGAGAGAGAGAGAGAGAGAGAGAGAGAGAGAGAGAGAGAGAGAGAGAGAGAGAGCGCGCGCGCGCGCGTATTTGTTATTGAGGGTTCCAGCACAGGTTTAGAGCTATTACACAGGGTATGATATAAATACTTCACATATTTTGTTTTCTAGGGTGCTAGGCAGCTAGTCTGCTTGTTGGTGCGAGATTGTAGGTGTGTTTGTTTTTTCTGCGGGCATATGCGCAAGCTGAATATTAAAGCGAGCATGTTAATAAGTAACCTCCGCGGATGTAGTGTCCGTATATCCTGTGTGCGCCTACGACAAAATTCAGCTCGTTTCGGTATAATTGGGAATACAGAAAATATAATCATGTGCATGGTGTGAACCTCGTCTCAAGTCTACTGCCTGCAGTGATTCTATCACCACTGCCTTGTTTGCTTATGTCTAGCCAGTTCACCAGTTCCATATGTACCAAAAACCAGGCCGTGTTTGCATTTCCTTGCAATGTTGCGAATGTTTGACTGTTAGTGGCATGCAGATTGTGATTCGTCTATTTGCGTTGAATGACACAACTATGATCTATTACCGAAAAGGCCGTTACCTACTTTGGGTTGTGTGAAATGTAGTGAACTAACCTCATGTAATACAAGTTGCTCGATGTGGTCTCGCTTCGGTTAACAGGCTGTGTGACTAACGTCAATATAACTATGGCTAACGTCTTCTAACCCTAGCAAAGACCGTTTCTTGGAGCTATGTTGGAACCTGTCATACAAGTAATAAATCTGTCGCTAATTGCTACAATGTTTGTGCATGTCGTTGTTATCATGGTCTAAGTGTGTTGTTTCAGAAACGCGGTGGTGTTCAAGTTAGTAGATATTGACGTAATGATAACGTTATCTGACGACAGGTGTCGCTACTTGTACATCGGGTGACTAAGGTTTTACAGTATATCACGCGACATATACATCACGCGATATATAGGCGACAACATGTAAGGCATGCCAGTAGCTATACAGACCTAGTCCAAATTCTACTCTTAACGATATATATGCACTTCTGACTTCACGGCAATGAATCATCAGTGCCGATGTGCTATTTCTGCCTAATATAATTCAGAGAAATCAAGCTGTATAGATGTATATATATCAGAATTCCCTATTATCTACTTCTGATATATATCGTAGATGACTCACTCCCTTATTCCGCTTAGGTTAATTGCTTGCTTAATTAGGAACCAATTAGGACACTGTATCCCGTATACACTACGCAAGGTGTCTAGGCAGCTGATCGTATTGATGCTAGTAACAGGCAGCTGAAAACATCGCAAGGTGATAGATATCTGTATATTTTGAATGCCCCATATTTAACAGCTTCAAACGGTCTAATGTTTGCGAAGTTGGCCCAATATCGAATATATATATAGGTGGAACAGTGTTAGCTGCAGAAAATTTCCCTACGCTACTTCAAACAAAAGCCATCAAATGTCGCAGGTAGGCCTACGCGTACGGAGCTATAATTTCATGTCACGGCAATGCGATGAAAGGTTTAAAGTCCCAACACAGCTATACGAACCGGTACAGTATATAGGCGCATTACCGCTGCTTGCTATCGAATTTCTCCCTTCTGAGTCACTGCTGTGGAAAATGAATGCCCTAAAAGCTATGCCTCAGACCGATTGAAGGTGGGGTCCCTTGGCATTAAACACCCGGTACACCCCGCGGCGCATTGACACCACGCCTTCTATTCCCAGGTAAACCTGACGGATCAGAACAAATAAGTTTGGGGGGATAAAGGACAGGGGTGCGAACCTCCTACACCTGAGTCATCTGAGTACATTCTGAGTCATGTTATTAAGCAGGTGTGCATTCGGCGAGTATGTAACTATGAGAGATATAGCTAGCATGACAGCGTCACTGTTGACATACATGTCTACTACCCCCTGTATCAACGGGCTCGGCGAAGCAAAGAAACTGTACGCCATTTAAATAGCTATTGGGTTAACTCTACAGTGATTTAAAGGGCGTGCAGTTTCTTTGCAATCTAACACATAACGTTTTCGCAATTTCGGTTGCACTACGGTTTGGTTTGAAGAAAACGTTTTTACCGATTTTACAACCGACACATTTACGTTGAAAAAACGCTATTAAATAACGTTATATCTGAACCATACAATAACGTTATAAGAAGGTTAGCTTGGGCACCCACGTTAAGATTAGATTAAGATTAGATTAAGATTAAAGATCAGATTAATTAGATTTATTGACGGCCTCTGAAACGCAGAGAATCGTAGCGCAAGTGCACGAGTGTAATGTAAAGCTAACATAGTACGAGCATTCGTATAGGGTGTTCCTTGCACGACTCATGGAACGAACGTTCCTCGACTAATCGTTAATTATTTATCATCTACCGTTCCTATTCACTATATTTTAACCTATGTTTAGGCAATTACTGCATGCTACTATATTTCGCGGTGTTTAATAGCTATATCTATAGCACTCGATCGGTCTACATCTATTAGCTGTCATTTCTTTACTCTAACAAAACCTGTATATTACACACCGGTGTTTACTATCAATTACTGCTATTATATTTCACATGCTATTACGTATCTCTCTCTCTCTCTCTCTCTCTCTCTCTCTCTCTCTCTCTCTCTCTCTCTCTCTCTCTCTCTCTCTCTCTCTCCCTCTTCTCTCTCTCTCTCTTCTCTCTCTCTCTCGCTCTCTCTCTCTCGTCTCTCTCTCTCTCTCTCTCTTCTCTCTTTCTCTCTCTCTCTCTCTCTCTCTCTCTCTGTGTGTGTGTGTGTGTGTCTTTCTCTCTGTGTTACACACACACACACACTCTCTCTCTCTCTCCGCCTACTAGCCCCTTCCACTGCTACCGATCAATGTTTGCTACCCATCGAAACCGACGCACCCTGTCTGTTATCTATCACTGTCTGCTACCAATCTACGCATACCATGCACTCCACCTCTGCCTGTTACCTAGCTATCACAGTCTGCAGTAAGTAAGTAAGTAAAAACTTTAACGACGGTAAAACTTGTTAGGTACAGACACAATAAAATGGCGCGGACCTATCTTCCACATAGCCGTCTCACAGCAACAGAACAGTTAAATGTTAAATAAATACATAATTTTACAGGTCTGCCACACCTGTATGCCCACTTCTCTCTGCTACATATCATTGCCCGCTACCAATCTCCGCCAACGTTTCCTGTCTGCTAACCTTGCCATGTCTCTGCCCTTAACATTGCCTGTTACTACGACGTGACTGCAACCAGTTATACCTCCTCTCTGGCTGCAACGCCTATAGCTCTCTCTACAAACTACTGTTCTTCGATAGTGTTCAGCTACAGTGCAATTGTTTACTTTGTTAATAAGCCATCTTTTCACACGTTATTGTCATTTAGAGGTGGCGCCAGAGGCGACCAGGGATGGGCCACCGCCCTCTCCCCGCTGTGGAACAAATCAGTAACTTATCCGGGAATTAATCTACGGGTATAATGAAACATTAATTTGCACAACATAATTAATGCTAAGTTTAATAACTAACATAATAAAATTTGCAGTCGCTCTAACCGATTGGCTGCGCTAACCGATCGCAGTTACATGTGAAAAAAAACAGCTGGTTCATCTTGTCTCGAAAAATATGTTGCAATCTCGAAATTAATCTCGTCAATCTCGAAATTTGTCGAAAATCTTGTCGCCAAAGAAATCGTCATTATTCACCACCTAATATGACCAGGCTCTCTTTATTCATGTACTACTGATATGTTTATGTATGTTATATTGTAATATATCAAAAGTTATAGATATGGCAATTACTTCCTGCTAAAGAGCTATTAGCGGTGCTTCAAATAAGGTAAATACTTCGGATCACTTTAGTTTTAGATAACGGTTGGCTCTCTATTGGCAATTTTGAGTTAGGCGCATTAGTCACTGAGTCTGGTTCACCACTGTTATTGGCTCTAGACGACAAACACACATTTATACATTTATTTACCTGCTATAGCTACATTTTGAAGAAATAGCGTAATTGTTATTGTTTGTATAATCGTGGCGTTGTCACGTGTAATACAAGTAACGATGTTTGTTGCAGTAAAATCAGCATCGTGCGTTGTCGTAACGCTAAACACCGACGATGTCAACATGTGTGGCCTTCCACACTACATCGTTGCGCGTGCCTCTATTGGCTAAAGCCACATATACGTCAGCTCCAGAGTCAGGCGCGTGACATGACTGAGTAACTCCGTAAATATCGCCTAATTTCGCTAAGATGACGTGGCGGCAGGAGCAGAGACGGAATGCCATGTTTCCCAGTACTCGCCAAGTTTAGTTAGAGCGCCCGTTTTCTGCCCGTAGCTTTGCCAGATTCTCGTCATGTAACTGCTGATTTGTTTACAGGCGAAACGGCACAACATGCCAGTCAATAGTAAGACTATACTCCACGAGCGACTGGCATGCTTTCCTCTCCAGCGTATTTCCAAGTAATACACGAACGCTGACTAATTGGTTTCCATAGTAACTGGGGGTAACACGCACGGCTAGGTACTCGTAGTATTGGCAGCCAGCCTCTGATCTGATTTATGAGGACTGGGTACAAGAGCGCATGCGCGATCGACGTCAGCAGTTTATATGAAACTAAGGTTTAGTGCTTTCATACGTGAATGCATATATGCATAGGTTCAAGCTCTTGATGAGAAGAGTATGAAAGAAACAGTGAAAGGAGATGATTAAAGAAGTCGAACAAAAATGATCTATGGACTTTATATCGATAGATATTATTTTGTACTACATTTATTGTTCTGTGCAATGCCAGTTTCGGGCCCTCTCTAGGCGTATTATATTATTATTATTAGTAAGCTCTTGATGTGTTGATGTAGAGCGTATTCGCTTACATAACGGCTCCTTACGCGACGCTAAAAATATCATACATCTTCGCGACATAACCGCGCACCTACACCGATAAGGTCGTTGATAATCAGGATCTAAATTAATGGCCTTATTCTTGACGGCTGACAAAACTGCATGTGTTATAGGTTTATTTGTCAAACCTGAGCCTTCACATGTTCTGCAAGATGACTAGTAGAATTATTTTGTTTAAACGCGCGGCGCACGGCAGGTATCATGGGATCGTTATAATTTTATTTCTCAAACTGGTGTAAGTCAGTGTGAGTGAATAATACATGGCCGCCAATACTAAGGGCACTTCCTTGGCCATTCTCACCGCAGAGATCACGTGACTATCGGCTTTTGATTAGATTGTTTTGTTAAGTTGCGTCGCCACAACAAACAAGAGAGCAATTTTCATCTCTGTGGTGAGATTGTTTCTTGGCATAATTCCGACTGCGGATGTAAATGGTCTACTGCGTATCACCACGCAGCAGGGAACCTGCGTTAGTAACAAAATTAATTCTCACCAGTTCTACGATTGATAGATATTCTTAAGGAAGGGTTCATCGCCATCGCCATCTATTTCGTCTGAAAAAAAAACTTGGATCTCATTAGACGATTCGATATAATATTCATCGTTTGACAACAAGGGGCCGACGAAACTGCCTTGATACTCGTCGGACGACTCGTTCTCTTGGAGACGAACCTATAATGCTCTGGAATGCAATCCATCACACGTTAAATGCAATGCGGTTTTATTTCCACTGGAGATTTCCGTGTTGTTCTTACCCGGTTATTATTCGCTCATATTCTTCGCAGCAGCTCATACCAAGGACCTGGGCGCTAACGAAGATGAAACAAAATGCACAAGGATTAACCATGTAGGAAATTAATAATCTGCTAATTCGCGTATACGATAAATTAAAATTTACTCCGTTAAAACGACGCGCGCGCTCGCGTGTGTGTGCGTGCGTGCGTGCGTGCGTGCGTGTGTGTGTGTGTGTGTGTGTACGTGTGTGTGTGCGTGCGTGGCTGCCTCACCCCGTAGTTGCGCCACTCTTATGTCGGCAAATGCCGTGCCGTATTCGTCGAACTTGACCCTGCCCTTGACCCCGAGGAAGTCGGTCGTCGCCATGTTGGCCATCATCAGGTCCGTGTAGTTGACGTGATCGTACGTAAACTCCTCTATCTTATGACCTTGAAAAAAAGCAGACGTAAAAGCAAATACCTGTAACAATATATGTTATATACAAATTATATCAAAACAACGTAGCTGTAAAAAAAATGTACGTGCGCGCAGCAAATCTGGATTACGAATTTGGCGAGCGATGATGAGGGCATGGTAATGATTTGTGATTTGTGGTTGGATAGCTTACCCATGTCTGCTAGGTCGTTTATCGTGTTGTTCAGACACAGCGCCACCGCCCATATACAGTCAAGCATACACGCGGCCAACCTAGAACGAAGACCACGTCGACGATAATAATATACATAGGAATATTAACGACAACTATCTACAGGTTTCTATCCAGATGAGACGGGATACTAGAGAAGCGTTGCCGAAAGAAGGTGTTGACCCGAAGTGCTGAGTGCAGATCTTGCGCGCAGTTCCGCGGCAAGGCGCACGCGACCGCGGGAACGTCCTACGACAGTATGCAGCGCTGGCAGCTATGGATCCGTGCGCCGAATGCTTACGCCGGCGCACGCATCCATAGCTGCCAGCGATGCATACTGTCGTAGGACGTTCCCGCGGTCGCGTTCGCCTTGGCGAGGAACTGCGCGCAAGATCTGCACTTAGCACCGAAGAGCA
>NW_014577418.1:127933-139956 GCF_000485595.1 Priapulus caudatus
TATAATATATATATAATATATATATATATCGTTGAGGAGTGGCTGCTGAACTCAGTATAGAATCTTGCCTCCTTACGTGATCGTTTGAGCCACGATATTGGGTTCAAAAAGAAATAGAAACGTGTGTCTAAATGAATAATGCATGACAAATAAAACGGGAAATGCTAGAAACGAACACGTAGGCAAACCACAATGGGATTATGTAATCGAGAAATTCTTGTGTAACGCAGAAAACGATTGTGAAGCCAATGTGTGAATGTTGACCATATGTGATATGTGTATAAGTCCATAGACTATAGTGACCATAAGTCCTGGATATATTAACGTTGGGCACATGGGTGTATTGCCCTACCTTCAGTAAAAGCACCATTAAAATTAAATTATGTGATCACTCGTTTATAATGAGTAAATAAATAGCTTACAATGTCATTAACTATGCCCACGGATGTTCGTTTTCTCTATTCCCGACATTTACAGTACAGTTAACTAGCCGGTTTTCGCAAAACATACACTATAGTAGAGGTCGTTTCGGACGCTGGACAAGACACGAAGATTACCGTGTTTAGTCGCGTAAATGTACCAGACACGGATCAACGCTTACCGTAATACTACTATACATGTGCGAAACTTCACGTGCCGACGATGTGTCCTGTTTGTTTCTAACTCACATCCGCCACGCGCCCACGCGTGCATGTGCTGACTGACTAGACACCCCGGTCGTTGCTCGCGACTAGCATTTCAGCTAAAACATTACTTTTCCGAGGCTTACATATAAATAGCGCGCAGACACCGCGCCGATCGAACGCTCTGCCGTGCTTGCCTCGTATCCCGCGCGATCAGAGATGGATTTCATGATGGAATCTTCCACTTCCACTGTCAGTAAGCGATCCCGCGGTGTCTCGCTGCAGAGATACGCATCAGTAGCAACGCGCGTGGCTGTAGACTGCCGAGCGCTATTCAGTAGACTGTTAATAAATTAAGACAGTGAGATATTATCATATAATTATAATGTGAGGATTTATCAATAAGATTGCGCGCAGATAATGGAAATGCGTTTTTTGTCGATATTACCCTAAGAATAAGCGCATGCATGCATATACGAGTTCTGTTTCGACTGCAGGGATGTTGTATATTTGTTTAAGTAAATAAAATCCGGTTGATTCATATAGAGCTGCTGCATAATTCCTCCTGTTTCTTAAAGCATGCATGTCCCCGTGAGCTACCCCTTATTTGCCGCACGCGTGCAGTAGTTCAACCCCATCTCAGCAACATCATGTTTCTCTCCCGATCTCCCTAGGAGGGCAAAGCACGTCAGAGTCAGACGTGAAGCTGCCGCAGAGTAGCGAACCGGGAGGCCATCCATCCAATACCCCCAGATGTTGCACGTCTGAAGAATGTTTTTAACGCCGTATACGCTATAGCTACCGCGCCGAAGTCTGGTTGAACGTCTATAGCCACACTATCGCGATCCGATCCACCGCAGACGTGCTGCCACTATTCTGCTGTAAATTCTGCGCCCGTCTTCTTTTCCAGCAGCAGCAGCAGCAGCGTGAGGAAAAATCGATGGCATGCGAGTCATCATCAGTCGCATGCTTGCGTGCGCTCTCAAGTCTTCGGAGGCTTGGGGAAGCTTGGGGAGGTTGTTGTTACTCACCCATTCATAATGCATACCGCCGGTGCTTGGCTGAGAGCATATGGCGCGCGCGCCTCCCGTCTGACACACCCATATTACATCATGGCTTCAGCTATCGCGATGAAATCTGCCATCGCAGAGTATACACTGTTGATGCGGATTGTAAAGGTACAGCGTCCGGGGAGGATGCCGATCAGGGAAAATGTGGGTATAAATGTCTGGGATGGAAGGCGGGGCGCTGTTTGAAATTGCTTGTTGTGCTATGGGAAAGTCGATCGAGAATCATTTTGTGATTTGGATGGCACGGGTAAAGTTGTGGTTGGGATTCGACGCGATGCTATCGGCACCATGTATGACGGGAAATGTCAAATTGAGAGGAAATGACACGTGTTCATGGGTTATCTTGTAATTGCTTTGTGTAAATATAAATATATCAGCAGTAGGAGTATCAGAAATTAATTAGGAACTGAAAAGTGGGTCAAGTTGCTCTACATCAGAGCTGTATAGAAACAAATTGGAAAAGTTACGCTGTCGTTCTCTTCTTCCTCTCGGCGACTTCGCAACCAATTCTTAGATCCAATCCATCTTCAAACCAATTCCAATTCTTCAACAAATTCTTAGATCGCGACCAGAGGCGAAACACAGTAGGTGCGTGTTTCCCATCCGGCAGAAATCAGGACAGCATCACAACCGCAATTAAGGGAAATCAATATAACGAAGGCGGAAATGCCCGGTAAGACCCGCGGGGCAGCATCTGACTCTAATGCCTTTGTATAGAAATACACTCATATCGTAAGAATACTCCTCGCAATAATAGCAATGTCACCACGTAAGAAACGAAGCGCGTAATCTGTGGCACGCCCAGCAGTTTATTATATGTAATCCCTTCAAAGCTCGCCTCGCTGCGACAACCCAGTACAGTCTAGGAGGTAGCTGCATGCCAACGCAGCTATCCATTAACGGGTCATTCATCTCTGCCAGTTTACTGTTTTCTCTGAAAACAGCTCGCTGCAGAATCACCACCGCGTGTATTGTACGCACATCATCACAGGCAGCGCACACAGTAGCTGTAGCCGAGTCTATCCGGGTTACACCCAACAGAACAGTCTCTCTCTCTCTCTCTCTCTCTCTCTCTCTCTCTCTCTCTCTCTCTCTCGTCTCTCTCTTCTCTCTCTTCTCTCTCTCTCTCTCTCTCGCTCTCTCTCTCTCTCTCTCTCGCTCTTATATATATGATATATAGTATGATATATGCGTGCGATCCCAAGACATTCGTATCGATTCACCTCACCATCGTGCTGTGCATGTGTGTGATGGTGTGTGTGTTGTGTGTGCATGTGTGTGTGTGTGTGTGTATTTGTGTGTGTGAGTGTGAGGTCTGGTGTGTTGCTTGGTGTGTGTTTGTGTGTGTGTGTGTGTGTGTGCATGTGATGTGTGTGCGGGTGCGGATGTGCTGTGTGTGTGGGGGGGGGGTGTGCGCGCGCGCGTGGTCGTATGTGCGCATTGTTGTGCGTACGTGTGTAAGCGAGAATCTTACTATACTTATGAGGTTTTGTTTAGACTTTTTCAAGTTATAACGTTTCACTTGGCTGCGTATGTGTATGATATCAAGAGCTAATAATACCTCTTATTAGCTCTTGATGATATGTTATTACCTCCGCAACGGAGTTGCAGGGACGGTAATGTAATCGCTCTCGTGTGTGTGTCTCGTGTGTGATGTTCGTGTTGTGTGTGTAGCCAGCAAGCGAGCCAGCCTGTTATACACAATGTATACATGTTTACACAGCGTTGGCGCGATCGATTCAGCCACCAGCTCGCCCTTAGGGCGTCCAGTCAGCAGCAGCTTTCGCCTTAGGGTGTCCAGTCAGCAGCAGCCAGCAGCGAGCCAGCTGTTATACACATGTATACATGTTACACGCTCGCGGAGGTATGCACTCTCTTTGAGTGCCCTCTGTCTAGTTGAAATAGAATTAACAAAAGAAGCCAACTTTAGCGTGATGAATTTCCTAAGCTTACAACGGTCTTACTTACCTTATATTGTTCGACGTAAAACCAGAAACCAATACTCTGACAGCCTGCAGTTTCTGTCCGGTTCGGAAAATCGGTTTCCCTTGGGTGTGTTCGAGTGTGTTTGTTATGTTACCAGGAGTCTATCCCGGCTCTTACGCATTGCAGTAAGCGATTCTTATACTCCCTTGTTATAACTCCCTTGCAACAAGTCTTCTCGCGTTCCTTAACCTTGCTGTAGAAAGTATTTTGCCGATGTTCCGAGTATACGCACAGGCGATCGAGAATAGACTATTGATTTTCTACGATAGTGGTTTTGTACAGCATAAGTGTGCAGGCGACCTGCGTTTATTTGCAAAAATTGAGGTTATTCACTTGCGTTTATTTATAGGCTTATAGCGATGGATCACTTTAGTACGGGTGTGTTTTCATCATATAGTTATTAGGCAGCTGCCCTCGTGGGGAAGACACTACGTCGCTATCGTTTTCACCGTAGATGGAGGTTTTACAACAGTAATTTACAACAATAAACTTCCGTAAAGTCACCGTTTAGAATAAGGACACAGCCCCTGTCTGGACAGCCAACGTGCTACATAAGCCTGAAGAATTGATCTCAGAGTCCATGCTAGGCTATGTCACGCTTGACCGCAATGCAATTGAAATATGCGCAATTACCCGTAACATAGGCGCTTAGTAGTGAACGGATATTTTGCTAGTATATCATGAGTTCCGGCCATAGCCCTGTGGCAACAAGGGCTATTAGTACTAGAGCTAGGTTCAGAGAGCCTGCTCTGCTCTACAGACGAACACTGAATTATATGTCGGTATTCCTCGGCATATTTGTTCATAAACAGAAAATAGCGCGTTAATTGTTTGATGGCGGTGGCGTAAAATAGGAATTCTCTCGCTAGATGTAATGATGGTGATAGACAAATACATTAATAGCTTAGCTGTTATTTCAAATTGGGCGTCTAATACCAAATATTTCTAGGTGACTATAATTGGTGATACAAGGTTTGTTAGCCACGACACACTTGATTGGATTTCTGTGCACAGTCGCGCCTTGTGTGCTGCTATGAAGTTTCCTTTATGTGTCGGGTCGATTTATGTGATTTAATATGTGTAACGCTAGACTCGATATCGATAGATGCTGTAACCTTAGCGGTGCATTGGGATGCAAAGCTCTGCCAGTAAAGATCTTCGAAAACATTATATTTGAAACCTGACATAGGTATGGTGAATTCGCGTAACGCTCAAACCTATAGCAGTAGACGAGTAGTTTGTTTAAAGACGACGATTTTATTCGTAAACGTTGTCTTGTGCAAAAAGCACACATGTACATCTCAAAAAAGACACAAACCAGGAAAAGTCGACGGTCTAACTAGTAGAAACGACACATATTTCATAAGTAATGTTTCTCCGTAGGCGTACGTAGTGGCGTATGCTCTAGTATGCCGATTGACTTTGAGATGGTATTATATGAGCGGAAGTCAAACAAAACATTCTGTTGAAAAAAACAGCAGCAGTAGCTGCAGTACAGTGTCCGTCTTGAGATTCATAGTGGTATATCTATCTTGATGACATGGTTAAACTTGTATGGCACGCATGAAATAGCAACGCATAGGCATCGGCGGTTCAGCTTACTCCTCACAGTTCCTAGTTATCACAGGTCCATGCAACTCGATTTCTGCTAGATACGATAATGTAACCCGCCACAAGAGTAGGTTGTGTGTTGTGTTGGGTTACATTATCGTATCTAGATTTCTGTTTGCGTGGCTAGGTATATCCAGTATACATCTACCACTGCGTACCGCACACACTATATATTTACACCATAGGCCTAAAACCTATATACCCATGTAACGTCAATATAATGAATTTGCTTATAGATTTTCGTTGGGAGAGGGGGTTGAAGTTGGAATCAACACTAGTGGCAGTGGCTAATAGTCTAAGTAATACCGCTACGAACCAATCACTCACTAATTAACGTTTTAGATTTGCCCAATATTAATCAGCTAATTGCCGACAGGCGATCTCATTAAGATTGCTCACCCAATAAATATTTAATGGAATGTATTCTCCCAAGTGTTTTCCAGTGTTTCTACTAACACAGCGTGAAACAATAGGCAGTGACTGTGTAAAACATATACTATGCAATATTTCGATAACGTTACGCGATGGCTCGATTGTATATAAGTTTACATTGTGCCAATGTAGTCACTCCAGCGAAACCTGCATTGCTACAATATAATAAATACAACTTGCACCACTGCAATGTAATAAATGCAATTTAAATCGCTACACTGTCAACACGAATGCGATTGTTATCGCTACGCTGTCACCGAATCAACTGATTCACAACGAGGGCGATCCTACCCAACGTAAATGACTTTCTCTCTCCTGGGTTCCATTACTAAGAAGAATCCTCCAAAAGTCAGCTGGTTGCCACGTGATAATAATCTGCATTCTTGCAGTGTCTATTCACTCTATTGACTAGAGTTGACTAAAGTTGAATTGAGTATAAGCACATCCCATGCTAATGTTGTAATTGCATGCCCAATCGTTTGACAAAGTAGGTAACCGCTAAAATATTCAACCAGATATTTATAATAGAATAACCTAGTGTCTATAAATATATAATTTTTCACAAAACGACACAGATTCGATTTCGAATTCTAATCACAGTCTGCGTCTACTTCTCCTTACCCCCGTCCTTACCTCGAGCATGCAATGGCAACACCTTATGTTGGTACATTACAAGTACCCGTGATGCCGTGACAGACATTCAGATAGTGGTGAATGCTGAAGATATTCGTGAATGTTATTGGCCAATCAGTTTTCAGTTTCCACTCCTTCTGCCAGCTCTTCATCAAACTCACCCTCCTCCTCAGCCGTCGCGTCCTGGTATTGCTGGTACTCGGACACGAGGTCGTTCATGTTAGACTCTGCCTCGGTGAACTCCATCTCATCCATGCCCTCGCCGGTGTACCAGTGGAGGAAAGCCTTGCGTCGGAACATAGCAGTGAACTGCTCTGAGATGCGCTTGAACAACTCCTGGATGGCGGTGGAGTTACCGATGAAGGTGGCCGACATCTTCAGACCGCGTGGCGGAATGTCGCAGACGGCGGTCTTCACGTTGTTTGGAATCCACTCGACGAAGTAGCTGCTGTTCTTGTTCTGCACATTGAGGATTTGCTCGTCGACCTCCTTCATCGACATTCTGCCCCTGAAGACTGCCGCAACTGTGAGGTAGCGACCGTGACGAGGATCACAGGCCGCCATCATGTTCTTAGCATCGAACATCTGCTGGGTGAGTTCGGGCACGGACAAGGCTCTATACTGCTGACTTCCACGGCTGGTAAGTGGAGCAAAGCCGGTGATGAAGAAGTGGAGACGTGGGAAGGGCACCATGTTGACAGCAAGCTTTCGCAAATCAGCGTTTAGTTGGCCTGGAAATCGCAGGCAGGTAGTGACTCCTGACATCGTGGCCGATACTAGATGGTTTAGGTCGCCGTATGTGGGTGTGGTCAACTTGAGTGTGCGGAAGCAGATGTCATAAAGAGCTTCGTTGTCAATGCAGAACGTCTCGTCTGTGTTCTCTACCAACTGATGTACTGAGAGTGTGGCGTTGTAGGGCTCAACTACGGTGTCTGAAACCTAGAATGAGTTTCAATCTTCATTAGTTCCAAAGACGGTAGTATTTTGCGAAGAACCGTCTAACAATTCTTTATTTATCTCAAGTAGATTAGTGTATATATATATACATAATGTATATTGTTAAATTTAATGTGTGACATAAAAAACTCATCAGAGCAATTACAGCAGTCACCTTTGGCGAGGGCACAACTGAAAATGTTGTCATGATTCTGTCAGGGTACTCTTCCCTAATTTTCGATATAAGGAGGGTGCCCATGCCAGAACCAGTGCCTCCTCCCAGAGAGTGGGTCAACTGGAATCCCTGCAGGCAATCGCAGCCTTCTGCCTCCTTCCTGATCACGTCCAGTACAGAGTCAACCAGTTCTGCTCCTTCTGTGTAGTGACCTTTGGCCCAGTTGTTTCCTGCGCCACTTTGTCCTGTAGCCAACAAATATGCAACCTTGTTTTTTGCCTTGCATAACAAAGTCTTACATACTTTAAAGTATACTGGGTATGGTAATGGTAGTACTGGTAATGGGTATACTATACTATACTTAGTACCTATACTGCAAACGTGGAAAGGAGGTGTTGCACATTACATATCATGTTTACACATCACGCGTGTTTACAGATCTCTATGGAAAGACGCCAGCACATGCTTTTGAGAATTGTCAGTCTGCTTGTTGTCTCATGCACATTGACTGGTCCATCTTAAACATGGCATTACTGGATAGATGGTAGCAACGACCAGGAGTGTAGCGCCTTTAACGGATTCTTACCGAAAACAAAATTGTCTGGCCGGAAGATCTGGCCAAAAGGCCCTGAGCGTACAGAATCCATCGTGCCTGGTTCCAGATCAACCAAGATAGCACGTGGAACGTACTTGCCCCCTGTGGTGGAACGAAATTTACACGTCACCTTCTCAATAGAGAAAAAAGCGAACCAAAAGAGAAACCTGACGCTTACATGAATCCATACAAACATATTTTCCATTACCTTCTGTAAATACAGTTATCCAATGCTTCGATCACGATGAAATTTATAGTATAATACGGTGATATTAACCAACCATTCTGGATATAAGGCATGAGATAAGTAGCAGGTTTAGCTAGTTTGTTTCAGCACTCGCCTGAAGCCTCGTTGAAGTAAACGTTAATCCTCTCAATCTGAAGATCTGAGTCACCATGGTAACTTCCTGTTGGGTCGATGCCATGTTCGTCTGATATAACTTCCCAGAACTAAAAAACAGCAGAAAGATACAATAACCTAATACGTTCGCATGACGCACAGATTCCTACCATCAATGTCAAATATAGGTCGACGCTGACAGTATCACTCATATATATTACCGATGTCTTTAATAGTGGGATACATGTCTTAGAGGTGCTGGTGTTATATAACATGATATTAACCAACGATTTATCAGCCTTATGTACAGGTCTATCAGGAGTGTATAATATAGCTATGCTATCATTAAGTCAAACAAAACTTGTCACAAATTTATAGGAGAATATATACTGGGGACGATTTTACCTACACATTCAACCTAGCTACATACTATCAGAAGTAGATAATATGGAATTCCTTATTATCTACTTCTAATACTATTGACCGCACGATCACTGACTAAATATCAAGAGCTAATAATACCTCCATCATTAGCTCTTGTAAATATCAAGAGTTAAAAATAATAACCCATTGGTTAATGGTACATAAACCATGGGTTATTATCTTACTCTTGTAAATATCTATAACATAAAAATATATGTAGAGAAAAATTCCATACACATCTTCACGTTTATAATTAGCAGTGTTAATCAATCATTCACGAGGGAATTACATAAATATGGACAATGCTACGAATATATAGATTAACAGGATTGCTTATCTGCAGATAAATATCGCACAACGAAATGTATTGTACGTATTGTAATGCAATGCGTAACACTGCATGTATTGCTCTGAGTCGCGTTGCCTTGCATTACAGAGCGTTGCACTGAGTTGCGTAGCACGGCGTTGCGTTGAGTTCGATTGCATTGTATATTTAATTCAACACATATGGCGGCATTATGACCGTCTTTGTTGTATACTGAGTCTAACATTGTAAAACGTTCTCATGATTCACAGCTACCCCGAAGAACATTACCTACTGTTACTACAGATATTATTATTTAACACACTACATGGGGTAGGTCTACAGCTAGGCAATGCGACTTCTTATTAAATACTGTTAGACTTATTGATGATTCTAAAAGGCAACACTAGCGCCGCTCGAACCATTTAGAAGGTTTTTATGTAGACTTCGTCGCGGTGAGGCCAGCAAAGTAATCACTCTACTTAATAATTGATGGCCGAGGTTCCCATTAAAAATTAGTTTGCTAATTAATCAGCCACTGGTGATTACTCGATCGTTTGGCATGGGCCAATGCGATATTCGGTAACTACCCACTGTAAGCCACCAAGGAACTCGCTGCAGTAAATAATTTAGAATCGCCGTCTACTTTGTTTCCTGTCTTGCCGTGGCTACATGCTGATGACTGCATGTTTTCTACTGGCGACGGTGCGATCATAAATCTATCCGGTTTGGCAGCGCCCAATCAGGTTACGTATATTGTAAAGTATTCTAGCACCACATGCTTACAGATCTCGCGTTACATACTGTGTTGATTCACGCGTAGCAAACATATGCTAAGGAATGCATCAGTGTTCCATTAGTTTCCCTAAGGTGGTTATAGGCATTTGTGAGTGTGGGTTCGAGCAGGACGAGATAGGGGTCCTGCTGAAGACGGTAAGAAGGGTGGAGAAGGAAGAGGAATGCCACGATTGCGCGATGTAAAATAACGCTAGCTCAGTGAACGCGCACTATATCCAGTTCAAAATTAAATGAGAAATATATGCAATCGGCCTCTTGGGATAACGCAGTCAATATAAGAACTATAGTAAGACTTTATCTGTGATGAAACCAAAGGACATATCGGCCCGGCGTCATTTCTATGTGCATCGCTGTCTATTTGATCAACTTTGTCTTTTCCGTCCTCGATATAGTCCTTTGGACTTTGAAGACTAACATATTTACGAGGTTACGAGGTCGCGAGCCCAATAGATACCGAGACAAATTTTAAGCTACTAAATTGTCATGGGTTATTACATGCAGACAAATTTTAAGCTACTAAATTGTCATGGTTTATTACATGCAGACAAATTTTAAGCTACTAAATTGTCATGGTTTATTACATGCAGCTGTTTGTTTCATGCTTAGGTTCATTATTCTAAAGGCACTCACCGTCTTATGACCATATCCAGCATAGTGAACACCCACAAGTAAAAAACCATAACATAACATATACAAATTCACGTAGACTAATAATTAATGTGAGGAATATAATCCCGCTACGCAGCAATTTCGAATATACGAGGTCCGCTGAAAGCAAATTACAACTAACATTCGCAGGAATTAGTAAGTGAATGTAAGGGTGAGAATAGTAACATATATAGGGAGCACTATAGCTAGATAACATAGTGAGGTGAAAACAAGTTTATAATCATATATAATCTAAATCACGATTACCTGCGAAAGAGGTTTATATGAATTACAGCAGGATACCTAGCGCCTATATATATATACACCAAGAGTAGATAATAACACTATTATAAGTTATATTACACATATTATCTACTCTTGATATACACGCATACACACTTACGCGCTCTTTCGCGCGCGCTCGCTCGCTCTCTCTCTCTCTCACACACACACGCACGCACTCACACACACACACGCACGCACGCACGCACACACACACACACGCACACACACACGCACACACACACACACATTTGATCTATCTATCTATCTATCCCATATATGTATACACGGGCATGTCTTCCACGTATAGCTAAGTCTAATTACTCTCTATAGATACATTTCCATATCTGTATCACGCAATTACTAGCGTGTATACTCACAACGATGGACTTCGTACGTTATCGTTTCTAGGTGACGGACGCACTGCATGCGCGGAGTATGAATGGGCGCACTGAGTATGTAGTAGCTAGTATTATATAGTTACCTTCGCGCCGATCTGGTTTCCGCACTGCCCGGCTTGAATGTGTACGATTTCGCGCATTCTGTCGAGCTAGCAGACGATCAAGATATTTTGGCGCGCTTTCCAACGGCAGTCAGCGACCCCAGGGAGCTGTGCAACAACGTGGTATCCAATCCGCGCGCGCTTCTCAGGCGTGCAAACGACCCTGACCGTATTAAATCTTACCCGCCTGCTGCACAGCTTGCTCCGAACTACTTTTCAGCGGCACAGTAGGGTGATAGCCGCATAGCCAGCCAGCCCCTCGTGCAGACGCATGTCAGAGGCGGGTGACGTCATCAGATAGCTACGAATCGGCGCCCACCGGTGTTGATCCCACACAGACCGGATGCAATTTTATCGATCGCTTCCTGAGCTTGCGTCTTTTCTAGTAGATGTGCCGTGCAGTGCATTGTTTTTAAGCTAAAAAGAACATGGAAGTCTGGTTGATGCAAGCTTTCTTATTCTGCATACATTATGCGGCGTCATAACCTGTTTGATGTGATGATATCCTAACGAATTAATATTGCCTGCTTTCCGAAAACAGCAATGTCCCTACAAAACGCCATGGGCGGGTTCTCAGGGGCGGATCCAGGGCTGAAGCTAAACAGTATTTTTCCAGATTTTAAGGGCACATCCCCCAAACACTGCACACCACCCCACAGTGGGCG
>NW_014577418.1:139989-145658 GCF_000485595.1 Priapulus caudatus
AGGTCGTTCATGTTAGACTCTGCCTCGGTGAACTCCATCTCATCCATGCCCTCGCCGGTGTACCAGTGGAGGAAAGCCTTGCGGCGGAACATAGCGGTGAACTGCTCGGAGATGCGCTTGAACAGCTCCTGGATGGCAGTGGAGTTACCGATGAAGGTGGCCGACATCTTCAGGCCGCGGGGTGGAATGTCGCAGACGGCGGTCTTCACGTTGTTCGGGATCCACTCGACGAAGTAGCTGCTGTTCTTGTTTTGCACATTCAGCATCTGTTCGTCGACCTCCTTCATCGACATGCGGCCGCGGAACATCGCTGCGACCGTCAAGTAGCGGCCGTGGCGCGGATCGCAGGCTGCCATCATGTTCTTGGCGTCGAACATCTGCTGGGTGAGCTCGGGAACCGTCAGGGCCCTGTATTGTGAGCTGCCTCGACTGGTGAGAGGTGCAAAGCCGGGCATGAAGAAATGCAAGCGGGGGAAGGGCACCATGTTGACGGCAAGCTTTCGCAAGTCAGCGTTCAGCTGTCCTGGAAATCGCAGGCACGTTGTAACGCCCGACATCGTGACAGATACTAGATGGTTTAGGTCGCCGTATGTCGGTGTAGTCAGCTTGAGTGTGCGGAAGCAGATGTCGTAAAGAGCTTCATTGTCAATGCAGAACGTCTCGTCTGTGTTCTCTACCAACTGATGTACTGAGAGTGTGGCGTTGTAGGGCTCAACTACTGTGTCCGAAACCTGTGAAGAAATTCGGTGTTAACACCCAGGCAGGATACACACTATTTAACAAAGTTACAAAAACGAGCATGTCAATTTTAGACAAAGGTTAATGAAAACCAACAACAAATGGACATAATTCTATTGTTGCTCACCTTTGGTGATGGGACAACAGAGAATGTGTTCATGATTCTGTCAGGATACTCCTCTCTGATCTTTGAGATGAGAAGAGTGCCCATGCCGGAGCCAGTGCCTCCTCCCAGAGAGTGGGTAAGCTGGAATCCCTGCAGGCAGTCGCAGCTCTCTGCTTCTTTCCTCACGACATCAAGAACAGAGTCGACCAGCTCTGCTCCCTCTGTGTAGTGACCCTTCGCCCAGTTGTTTCCTGCACCACTCTGTCCTATAGAACAGCAAGAGACCATACCGTGAGATATAAACTAGTCTGGAAGTGTTTTCGTGAATAAAAAATTGTAGACAATCTGTAATTAATAAACTACACAACAGATACAATCAATACCGGTATATGATACTCATTTAGTAAAGCCAAAACAAAATATAGGTGTGGTTACGGTTTCCCGACCGACCCTATACATTTTATTGTCAATTTTCTTTAAAGTTAAAAAAATATATATATATCAATTGGACAGTTTCGCACATCCTTCGGACATGGTTCATAAATAAAATATTTCAAGAAAATAAGATGTTTTCCCTACCTACCTACCCTATTTTTTTCCGGCATGTAACGGTAACCACACATATTTTGTTTTGGCCTAATATGAAATGAAAACCATCATTACTTACCAAATACAAAGTTGTCAGGTCTGAAGATTTGTCCAAATGGTCCCGATCGTACAGAGTCCATTGTGCCTGGCTCCAGATCAACAAGGATGGCCCTGGGCACATATTTACCACCTGATAACACAAAAAGGAATGAACATGTAATGAAAACAATTGAATACATTAGCATAAACGTCTACAATCCCATTAAATATTTAAACTAATGGGCAGTGACATTATAACGCAGGGCCCTCGCTACCCACTCGCCAATTCGCCAATGGCGAACAAATTAGTAATCTGGCAATTGAGTCTTATTTGGCGAAAAAAGTGACAAACGTACTTTTCCCGTAATAAACATGACACAGCAAACATCGATCATATTTGATCGTCGAAACAGCAACGTTTCTTTTTGCGTGCCGGCACACTCCTGTGTCATTCCTGATTGCAGCCTTTTCCTCGATTTCAGGAAAGTTTTGCTGTCGCTCCCTCATACCAGCGGGTTGCCCACCCCTACATATACAGAAATAACCACACCCACGCGACTGTAACAATCGAGTGCATTCGCCCCCCCCCCCGTACTTCAATCAATGCTGCCCCCCTAGCCCCACGAGCCACGATGTGCACAGCGCCACAGACGTGGGTAAACAGGGGTGTAGCGGACTGCTTTTTTCGTCGTTTTTTCCCTTTGGCGTGAATGCGGGAGAGAATGGTCCAGATGGTGTGCTCTCCCGCGAAAATGCGGCAGCGTGAGACTTAGTAGGTCTGCCTAGCAGAGTAAGATTTAAACTAAAGGGAGAAATTTTATTTTCGGGGTGGCATTCAAATGCAGTCGCAAGACATTTCAAATGTTTTAAATTTGCTGGGGGAGAACGCCAGAACCCAGGGTTCTACCTACGTTGCGCAAACGGGGCGCGCGCGCCCCCGTCTGGAAAACTCCCCCTGTTTCAATCGTTGCGCCCCCGTTTAAATTACCTCCGCCCCGATTAAATTCCACCACAATAAAAGTTTGCCAGCGCGACAATCGAACGTCAAGAGTTCCACTTCGACCAGCCACCGACGCGTGTATTTTTACCGTACCACCCATGCCACCTGCAGACAGTACAAACAGTTAACCTGTTCCGAAACTCAACACTACTGTCAACGACTCGGCTATCTTGATATATACAAGAACCCCAAATACCGGCTTATGGTGTGGTGGCGATTTTACGCATTTAATTAGTGGTACGGTAAAAAATACACGCCCCCCGGACCCCCCTAGTTTCCCCCCCCCCCCCGTTTGAATTTCATCCGTGGGAGAACGCCTGGAACCCCCTCTACCTCTCTCCCCGTCCCTTTGAATGCCATCATGTGCGTTTTCCCCCAAACTGGGCATTATTCCACCGTTGTCTTAATTTCCCATCAGAAAGAAACCTGGTTGTTTAAAAATAGACCTGTACTCCACCACACAGGCACGGCAAACGGGCCTGGCAAAAGTCAAATGCATTTTGTACCTAACAGCGTCTTGGTAAAACAGAGTGTTTGTGACATTCTATACCATCAAACTTGAAGGCCGCAGAAAAAGAGATGTTGACATTTGAAAAGTGCTATGTCCAGTGGTGTGCAAAAAAAAGATAGAAGAATTTTTACTGCAGCAGTGCGAAGAAAAAAATCAGACAATTTGAATGTCTGCTTGTCAGTCAGTCAGAGTCTAATGGTGGTGAATCATAGTGTTAGTTGTATCAGTCACTAGACAGGTGGTGAATAATAGTTTTTGTACTTCATGCATATAATGAAGTTCGTGAAAAAAAATAAAAATCTATTTATTCGCCTTTTGTGTTCAGAAATAATGTTAGGCTACAAATGTGGCTAACAGGAATCCAACATTGCCTATAAATGAAAAAAATGATTCTGGCCAATTGTTTGGCTACAGGAAAAAAAAATCCAAGCTAGGGACTCTGTAAAGATATAGGGTAAACACCCTTTCAGAGCCAACCAGTAGCAGGATAAGATATGTTTACAGACAGCAATGCAAGCATATATGTGCACATTTGCACAAAGCATTTCATGGTAGAGGCCTACTTGAAAAAGCCAGGGTCGAATTAGGCGATATCCAGGCTCGAATTTCCCCCAGTTTGAGAACTAATCTCGCTATCGGATTTGTTCCTTCAACAAATGAGGCAAAATCCGCTCAAAATCTTTAAGTAATCCGTACAGGTAAGGCTAAATTGATTACTATGAAAGAAAAAAATTGAATGCAGGACACCCTCCTGAATAAAATACCTTAAAGTTAAAGCATTGGTATTTTAGCGTTTGGAGCTCAGGCGATATTTATTGTAGCAGATTTTGTCATGGTTGATGAAAATGCTGTATGCTTGCCACCACAGCACTCTGTGTCTGCTGCCTTTGACATTTAATGAGTGTTTATGCCCAAAATTGACTTAGAAGTTGGGCTGAGGTGAAGGAGCACTGTTAACGGCCAAGTTCTTTTTTAAGTAATCCCGCGTACAGAATGTTCCTTCAGGTTTCCTCATGAAAATTATTTAAACTCCGTAACAAATCTGTAGGGTAATTTACCCCTACGCATTACCGAGATTCGCCTCTGAAATTTCCGAGCCCTGGATATCATATATCTATCGATCGTATCTGCCGAAATAGTAGCTTCTTGTGTGGAAACCTGATTTTCAGATGCTTGTTACCCGCAGGATAATAAAAAACAATCGTGAAAACGCAGATAGTTTTGTTGAGGCCATATTGGACGGCGGCAAAGCTAGTGGTATTCATGATAAATGGTGATTGTTATACATTGTATCAAGCAAACCCAAACAATGCGTCTTGACATATACGTCTGCAGTGTACAGTTTGTCTGTGCATACTGTGAAATCAGTTTTTCAATGTTTTTTAATATAATAATTACATTAACATAATTAATAATTTCAATGCTATTAATTGCAATATTTCAAGATTTTGGGATACCAACCATTGGTTGAAATTACTATCCAAATGAAAGTGTTGATAATTATGTGTAATTATTATATAAAATAATTATAAACAACAAAATGAATAACAATTTGGACGGTAGATGGCGCTATACCCCTTTGATGTTGTTTAGCATAAATCATTATATCATAATAATAATAGATAGTATATAATCATAATATGTTCATAGCAGGAATTTTCCATTAAAGACATTGTCAATAAAATCTTGTAAAACGACAAGACAAGTTGTGACACCACCAGACTGTTTGTTTATCCTCGCCGTGTCTATTATAATATCTATATGAATTGCTAATACCCTACCTAAATTTGGCTTTTTTTTTTTATAATGCAAAACGCCCTAGCCCTTATGTCATTCACATACCAAAAAATGAGCAAAAATCGACCTAACATGACTAATGGCATTCCCATTTTTGGCAAAAAAATTGCCGTGGCTCTGAAGTACATCGAGGGTCTCCCAAGCCCTTTTCATTATAGCATGGCGGGTGGCTTGCCTTTACGTCCTAGTTGCAAATCGCCAGAAGCGTTTGCATGCTAGGGTTGTCAGGGGCTATGATATGTTAGAGGGCGGTGCATTGTTAGGATGGGCGGGCTCGACGATAGCCTTGGCGCGCGGCAGCTTAAGTGTTTCTTGCAGACACCCTGCATCGACTGGCATGCTCCCATAAATAAGGAACTTAATATGGGAGCATAGCAAGTAACAACTATATCCCAAATTTCAAAACATGTGGAGTCAAACGGTTATAATGAGTTATCGTTGACCGTAGCCCAAAAGTGTTGACGGACGCGGACCGTAACGACGACCCATGGGCAATAGCTCAGCTTGACAATGTCAAGGTGAGCTAAAAATGGATACCAAATTTTCAATACCTGGTAGATCCTGACAATGGGGAGGGGGGGGGGGAGATACCATAATAAAAGATCTCATTTCGACCCCTGAAAGCTGCTCATACCATGCTAAAAAGAGCAGTATACTTTATGGTAGACAGTTCGGTCACATCTAGACCCAAGGCCACAAGAAGGGGTTAACTATGCAAATTACTTTCATCAATACTTTCTCCAGACAACTATAACTGTCCTAGAATTTTTTAATAAAACTACATCTAGTTCTCAAACTGCATTTAACCACTTTTATTAGTCAAGGATTGAACCTTCTAGTACACCACATACACAGAGAATTTTATTTACAGCGGTCGGTCCGCGGCCGCA
>NW_014577418.1:145668-164484 GCF_000485595.1 Priapulus caudatus
CATTAATATAGGACCATACACTCTAGCCTGACCATTTATTGTGACTGCCTTATATATATATATATATAGCACTCGTAAATAAAGCCAATTACTTTAGTTTCATTTTTAATTACTCATTCATATGGTGCCGTGTTTGTGGGAGCGCCACGGCAGCGGTATAGTTAGCACTCGGTGTCGACGTCGGCGTAGGCGTAGGGCGTTTTTTTATTCATGAATTTTCTACCGTATAAAGCTAGGGCAATTGCTACTACATACTGTACTAACGAGGCCACGCATCGTGTACGACGTACGCTACGCTACCCATATATTTCAGTACGTATACACATTCCCGTAATCTCCTACGCTGGGCTATCACGCGTGAAATGACAGGAGTTTTGTTATTTTAACTGCCCCGCAGAGCACTGCCACGCAAAACTAGAAATTTAGAACCGAACAAGGTCTAGCCGTAAAACCATGTGCAGTAAAAAACTACAAATTACCATTCCATACATCCCCCCCCCCCCATCCATTGCATACGATCGGGTTTGCGCGCTCGGCTGCTATAAAAGACACGAAGCTACGATAAACTATCAAATACATATGTATAATGATATTCAACCAGTCGAATTTACTGATACGATACGGGCCTTGTGCATATACGTACACGTATTGTATAGCATTTCATTGTCAAGAAATTATTCATAGAACGCGTGTAATATGGGCAGCTGACATTTTCGAGAGAACTATACGAAATGATCGATTTTATAATAAATGAGCGCAGTACGGTTGGTCGGTCTCGTAGTGTAGCTTTTGTTCAACGAGTCTCACTGAACCCATATTAGATCGCCAACCCACAACCTCTGATTAGCCTAGTCTCATTCAAAGTGTAGAACACAAGCTATTTTCTGTAGTGATCAAAGGTTACCTTGATAAGGTTCGTTTTATTGTATGTACATAACTCAGCGACACAGATAACACTAAACATTGAATTTCAGGTCTAAAGGGGCACCTGTTCTATTTATTTGTTCCGTTATGACTTCTGCTTAAAAGACAATCATGCATGCAATTGACGATAAAAATTGCAGCTTGTTCCATGATGAGAAAGATTTTGAAATACTAGATTTAGAAATATAAATACAATTACTTGACTGCATACCATGATATCGCCAAGGAGAAAAATATACAAAATATAGCGCAGGAATATTCTTTAGTTACAAAAGAATGAGAACACTAAAAAATTACATTACACCAACTGAATGGATAATTAGAGCCACTAACATAACATTTGCTGATAAATTAAGCTTCATCCTCTTGCAAATGTTCCTCATCCTCTCCCTCATCGTATTCTCCCTCCTCTTCAGCCGTCGCGTCCTGGTATTGCTGGTACTCGGACACGAGGTCGTTCATGTTAGACTCTGCCTCGGTGAACTCCATCTCATCCATGCCCTCGCCGCGCGGCGGTGTACCAGTGGGCAGGAAAAGCCTTGCGGCGGAACATAGCGGTGAAACTGCTGCGGCAGATCGGCTTGAAGCGCTCCTGGATGGCGTGGAGTTACTCGATGAAGGTGGCCGACATCATTCAGGCCGCGGGGTGGAGATGTCGGCGCAACGGCGGTCTCCGTTGTTCGGGATCCACTCGACGAAGTAATCGCTGCTTGTTTCTGTCTTTGCACATTCAGCATCTGTTCAGTCGACCTCCTTCATCGACCATCGGCCGCGCGGAAGCATCGTGCTCGACCGTCAAGTAGCGCCGTGGGCGCGGATCGCAGCTGCCATCGATGTTCTTGGCGTCGATACATCTGCTGGTGAGCTCGGGAAGCCGTCAGGGCCCTGTATTGTGAGCTGCCGCTCGACCTGGTGAGAGGTGGCAAAGCCGGGCAATGAAGAAATGCAAGCGGGGAAGGGCAGCCATGTTGACGGCAAGCTTTCGGCGAAAGTCAGCAGTTTCAGCTGTCCTGGAAATCGGCAGCACGTTGTAACCGCCCGGTCCGACATCCGTGACAGATACTAAGGTTATAAGTCGCCCGTTGGTCGGTGTAGTCAGCTTGCATGTTGTGCGGCAAGCAGATGTCGTAAAGAGCTTCATTGTCAATTGCCAGAACGTCTCGTCTGTGTTCTCTCTACCGAACTGATGTACTTGAGATGTGGGTTGTAGGGCTCAACTATGCTGTCCGAAACCATGTGAAGAAATTCGGTGTTAAACCCCAGGCAGGATACACACCTATTAACAAGTTACAAAAACGAGCATGTCAAATTTTATTAGCCAAAAGGTTAATGGAAACCAACAACAGATATGGACACTAATTATATTGTTGCTCACTTTAGTGATGGGAGCAACAGAGAAGTGTGTCATGATTCTGTCAATGATACCCTCTCTGATCTTTGAGAATGAGAAGAGTGCCGCATGCCGGCCGAGCCAGTGCGCCTCCTCCCAGAGAGTGGTAAGCTGGATTCCCTGGCAGGCAAGTGCAGCTCTTCTGCTTCTTTTCCTCACGACATCAAGAACAGGAGTCGACCAGCTCTGCTCCTCTGTGTAGTGACGCCTGTCGCACCAAGTTGTTTCCTGCACCACTCTGTTCCCCCCGCTAAATAGAAGCAGCAAGAAGACTCATAGCGTGAGAATATAAACTAAAAGTTTTCGTGAATAAAAAATTGTAAGCGAATCTGTAATTAATAAGCTACACAAACAATACAAATCAAGTACAGGTATATGATACTCATTTTAGTAAAGCCAAAACAAAATATAGGGTGTGGTTACTGGTTTTCCGCGACGGGACTCTATAGCAGGTTTTATTCCATAATTTTCTATGTAAAGTTAAAAAAAAAAATATATCAATTGGAGCCACGTTTCGCACATCCTTCGGACATGGTTTCATAAATAAATATTTCAAGAAAATAAGAATGTTTTCCCTAGCCTACCTACCACCCTATTTTTCTCCGGGCATGTTAACGGTAAACACACATATTTTTGTTTTGGCCTAATATGAAATGAAAACCATCATTAACTTACGCAAAATGACAGAAGTGTCAGGTCTGAAGATTTTGTTCCAAATGGTCCCCGATCTGTACAGAGTCCATTGTGCTGCGTCCAAGATCAACAAGGGATGGCCCTTGGGCACATATTTAACCACCCTGAATAACAACAAAAAAGGAATGTAACATGTAATGAAAATAATTGAAATACATTAGCTAAAACGTCTATCAATGCGCCCCCATTTAAATCAATTATTTTTTTAAACTAATGGCAGTGACATTACTAATGCAGGGCGCCTCGCTACCCCACGCTCGCCAATGGCGAAACAAATTAGTAATGCTGGCAATTGAGTCTTATTGGCGAAAAAAAGTGGACAAACGTACTTTTCCCGTAATAAACAGACACAAGCAAACATCGATCATATTTGATCGTCGAACAGCAACGTTTCTTTTTGCGTGCCGGCACACGCGACTGTGTCATTCTCGAATTGCAGCCTTTTCCTGCGATTTCAGGAAAGTTTTTGCTGTCGCTCCCTCATACCAGCGGGTGCCCAACCCCGCTGACATATTACAGAAATTAACCACAGCACCACGCGACATGTAACAATCGAGTGCATTCCGCCCCGCCCCCCCGGTACTCTCATCAAATGCTGGGCCGCCCCCTAGCACGAGCCACGATGTGCACAGCCACAGACGTGGGTAACAGGGGTGTAGCGGACTGCTTTTTTCGTCGTTTTTTTCCCTTTGGCGTGAATGCGGGAGAATGGGTCCAGATGTGTGTCTCCCGCGAAATGCGCAGCGTGAGACTTAGTAGGTCTGCTAACAGAGTAAGATTTAAACTAAAGGGAGAAATTTTATTTTCGGGGTGCATCAAATGCAGTCCAAGACATTCAAATGTTTTAAATTTTGCTGGGGGAGAACCCCAGAACCCAGGGTTCTACCTACGTTGCGAAAACTCCCCCCTGTTTCAATCGTTGCGCCCCGTTTAAATTACCTCCGCCCCGATTAAATTCCACCACAATAAAAGTTTGCCAGCGCGACAATCGATCGTCAAGAATTCCCATTCGACCAGGCCACCCGACGCGTGTATTTTTACCGTACCACCCATGCACTGCAGACAGTACAAACAGTTAACCTGTTCCGAACTCAACACTAACTGTACAACGACTCGGCTATCTTATATATACAAGAACCCCAAATACCGGCTATGGTGTGGTTGGCGAATTTACGCATTAATTAGTGGTACAGTAAAAATACATGCCCCCCCCCCCTAGTTTCCCCCCCGTTTGAATTTCATCCTGGGAAGAACCCTGGAACCCCCTCTACCTCTCTCCCCCGCGTCTGCCTGCAGAATCCGCATTTGTGCCCTCTGCACGCCTTTGAATCCATCATGTGCGTTTTTCCCCAAACTGGGCATTATCACCGTTGTCTAATTTTCCCTCAAAAGAAACCCTGGTGTTTAAAAAAGGCCTGTCTCCACACACAGCACGGCAACGGCGCTGGCAAAAGTCAAATGATTTTTACTACACGTCTTGGTTAAAACAGAGTGTTTGTGACATTCTAACCATCAAAATTGAAGGCCCAGAAGAAGAGATGTTTGACATTGAAAAGTGCTATGTCCAGTGGTGTGCCAAAAAAAGATAGAAGAATTTTACTGCCAGCAGTGAAGAAAAAAATTCAGACAATTTGAATGTCTCTGTCAGTCAGTCAGAGTCATGGTGGTGAATCATAGTGTTAGTGTATCAGTCATAGACAGGTGGTGAATAATAGTTTTTTTGCATTAAATAAGTGTAGTTTTGTACTTCATGCATATAAAAGTTCGTGAAAAAAAAAAAAAATTATTTATCGCCTTTTTGTGTTCAGAAAATGTTAGGCTACAGATGTGGCTAACCGGAATCCAAATTGGCTAATGAAAAATGATTCTGGCTAATTGTTTGGCTACAGGAAAAAAAATCCAAGCTAGGGACCTGTAAAGATATAGGGTAAACACCTTTTCATACAACCAGTAGCAGGATAAGATATGTTTACACAGCATGCAAGCATATATGTGACCTTTGCACAAAGCATTTCATGGTAGGCCTACTTGAAAAAGCCAGGGGTCGAAATTAGCGATATCCAGGGCTCGAATTTCCCCAGTTTGAGAACTAATTCGTACGGATTTGTTCCTTCACAAATGAGCAAATCCGCTCAAAATCTAAGTAATCCGTACAGGGTAGGCTAAATTTTACTATGAAAGAAAAAATTGAATGCAGGACAAACCGTCCTGAATAAAATACCTTAAAGTTAAACATTGCTATTTTAGCGTTGGGAGCTCAGCATTTTATTGTACAGATTTGTCATGGTTGATTGAAATGCTGTATGGCTCTGCCACCACAGACTCTGTGTCTGCTCTTTGTACATTTAATGATTTTATGACAAAATTGACTTAGAAGTTGCTGAGGTGGAAGGAGCACTGTAACGGCAAGTTCTTTTTAAGTAATCCGTACGGATTTCCTTCAGGTTTCCTCATGAAATTATTTACTCCGTAACAAATCTGTAGGGTAATTTACCCTACGCATTACCAGATTTCCCTCTGAATTTCGAGCCCTGGATATCCTATATCTATCGATCAATATCTGCGAAATAGTAGATTCTTGTGTTGGAAACCTGATTTCAATGCTTGTTATCCCGCGGGATAATAAAAAAAATCGTGAAAATCAGGATAGTTTGTTGAGCATATTTAGACGCGCAAGCTAGCTGGTATTCATGATAAATGTGATGTGTATACATTGTATCAAGCAAACCAAACAATGCGTCTTGACAATACGTCTGCAGTGTACAGTTGTCTGTGCATATCTGTGAATCTGTTTTCATGTTTTTATATAATAATTACATTACATATTAATAATTTTCAAATGCTATTATTGCATATTTCAAGATTTTGGATACCAACATTGTTGAAATTACTATCCAAATGAAAGTTGATAATTATGTGTAATTATTATAAATAATTTATAAACAAAAATGAATAACAATTTGTGACGGTAGATGGCGCTATACCCGCTTTGATGTTTCTTAGCATAAATCATTATATCATAATAATAATAATATAATAATAATAGTATAAATCATAATATGTTCATAGCAGGAATTTTCCATTAAAGACATTGTCAATAAAATCTTGTAAAACGAACAAGACGAGTGTGACACCACAGACTGTTTGTTATTTGCGTGTCTATATAATATGCTATATAATTGCTAAACCCTACCTAATTTGCTTTTTTTTTTTATATCAAAACCCCTAGCCCTTATTCATTCACATACCAAAAATGAGCAAAATCCGACCTGAACTGACTAATGGCAATTCCCATTTTTGGCAAAAAATTGCCGTGGCTCGAAAGTACATCGCAGGGTTCTCCAAGCCTTTTCATTATAGCATGGCGGGTGCTGCCTTTACGGTCCTAGTTGCAAATCGCCGAAGGCGGTTTGCATGCTAGGGTTGTCAGGGGCTATGATATTTAGAGTGGCGGTGCATTTTAGGATGGCGGGGCTCGACGATAGCCTGGCGGGCCGGCAGGCTTTAAGTGTTCTTGGAGAACCCTGCATCGACTGGCATGCTCCAAAATAGGACGTTTAATATGGGAGCATAGCAGTAACAACTATACCCAATTTCAAACATGTGGGTCAAACGGTTAATGAGTTATCGTTGACCGTAGCCAAATGTTGACGGACGGACGTACGACGACCCATGGCAATAGCTCAGCTTGACAATGTCAAGGTGAGCTAAAAATGGGATACCAAATTTCAATACCTGGTATCCTGAATGGATACCATAATAAAAATCTCATTTCGACCCCTGAAAGCTGGCTCATACCATGCAAAAAGAGGCAGTATACTTTATGGTAGACAGTTCGGTCACACTTAGACCAAGGCCACAAGAGGGGTTACTATACAAAATTACTTTCATCAATACTTTCCCAGACAACTATAACTGTCTAGAATTTTTAATAAAACTACATCTAGTTCTCAAACATGCATTTAACCATTTTATTAGTGAAGGATTGAACCTTCTATACACACATAACCAGAAATTTTATTTTACAACGCTTTTCAAGCCACTTACCAGATGCCTCAGTGAAGTAGACATCGATTCTTTCAAGTTGGAGGTCTGAGTCACCATGATAACTTCCTGTGGGGTCGATGCCATGCTCATCTGAGATGACCTCCCAGAACTACAAGAAAAAAAACAAAAAATCGTTGTAGTTTATAGTCACAAAACACAATTAATCATTAATGAAATTTATTAGACAAAATAGATTTATGCTCATTTAAACAGCCATTGTAAATGAAGAATTTTTGAGAGAACACTTTCTTATTCATGTTCCATTTTTAAAATTCAATTTCATTTTCCTGATCAGAAAAGTTTCTCACGACCAAACATGCCCGCCTGCAATCTGTTTTATTTTTGCATTTCATACATCATATTTTCTACACCAGGATGTGTTAGATATGTTTCACGATGGCTGTTCCCTCCCTGCATATAGACTGCAGCCAACGCCCTGTGTGTAAAACTAAGCTGCCCCCGTTCAGTACAAAATGGACGGTTTGAGCTCATCCACTGAAAGAACGTGCAGCCGTTATCAGACAGCACGTGACCACAGCGAGACACAGCACAAAGCCGGCAGCAGCAGTGCTTGCTGTTCACATACAGCAGCCCGCAGAGCCATCTCACTCACTCACTACCCGAGCTTAATGAGGGGAACGTGTCGCCAGCATGACGAACTCAGCAGATGGTTCATCAAGCTCGAACGCTTACTAACGATGAATCATATTCAGAACACGATTACGTGCAAAACAAGGATATGCAAGACATGTGGGCTGACTATGGGTTAATATATATATCAACTCATATATGAACTCTCGCTATTATTCTCGTCATCTACCGGTAGCTATTAATATTATAAGATTTCAAGTACACTCATAAATAATCGAGATTTGTAGTTCCTAGACTCAAGACAATAAATGTTTGAAGTGTGATCCTATGTACAAAAAATAGAAAATATAGCCTGTACCAGTAACAGAATTTCAAGTAAAGAAATAGACCCATAGACATAAGTCCTCCTCCTATGTAGGTCCATAGAACATAATACAGAATCTAAAACCTGCATGCACTTTTGACAACGAAACATGTTGCAGAATATATAATATATTATTACTATTAGTATTAGCCGAATCAAGGGTAGCACACAATCCTCATTCACGCATGCGTACCATTACTTGCCCACACCCATGTAATATGATTACAGTGGCATATAGGCCTACAGCACGAAAGAAACCTCAATCGCTACCCAGCCTTTCTGAATATTAAAACAATTTAAACGCAGTAACCGTTTAATATTAAACGGCAGGAATGTTGCCAATTTCAATATATCAAACACGACGTTCGCTGGAGTATTGACATTGTTTCTAATCTTGTAGGCCTATCGATTTTACATTTTATTGAAGATATAAAATGTTAATTCTTTTTTTGTTCCAACATTGGTTAAGAATAGTAATATTTGGTTTTAATCCTAGTAGTCTAAACATGCCTCGTGTGTCCACGGCAACAAAGACTGAACAAAATTACGACAATGTATCACTAGGTCCCATACTAATATTACTATCCTAACTAAAGTATGCTAACGGTTTTTCCCGCCATTTTTTATTTTAGTCCGAGTTGAACAATGATTCATCGATATATCATCTAAACGCACCACAAGAGTAACACTCAAATACATTTCGTAAACGCTACTCAATTTAAAGTCCTATAGTATAATATATTATTAATGCCACGAGACGACTAACACCGAGAAACTACAAAAACTACGTAGACGCGTATTCCCGCCATTTTTGCACACATGCCGGCCGGCATTTTGACACGTTGCAAAATCACGGTAGGTATCTATCTGACGAAAAATAACCAAAACATAGAAATTCAGCGGCATGAAACTACGTCCAGGGAAACCTTACCTTAGCTCCAATCTGGTTACCGCACTGGCCGGCTTGAATATGGACAATTTCACGCATTTTGACAAATCTGCGGACGATACGTAGAGATGCTAACTTGACTGTGGAGTGAGAAGTATACGAATGAGGATCTTCAACGGTTCTTTGCACGGAGCTAACACCCTGTTATATTCATACGCCGCTAAATTGACGTCACCATTCTCGAAAGCGATTGGCCAAATAGAACCTTGCTTGACAGGAAAAGGTCCGACCAAAATAGATCCCATGTTAGATGTTACGACACGCAGCAGACTATATGCAATTTTTGTTTAAATATTCTTAGTGAAAAGTTTGCCTGTTGTAATAGAGTCAAGCAAAGGATTTACAGATAAGATGTACAATACAAACTGTTTTATAATTGTATTAAAAAGCATTAGTCTGCGCGCATGTGTTACTAACGTGACTAAGCGCTTCAAAGGTTCAAACCATAGGTTCAACAATATCGACCAAGTTACATCTTACCGCCATCTCGTGGCTAAAATAGGATAAACGCACACGAATGTGTTTAATAATAGGAGATTTCAATATTAAAGTAGGGGAAACCATACCGGGGAATAAGAAAGAAATATCAAAGGGGGGAAAAAAGCTTCTAGACATGGTCAAAATAAATAAATAAATTATACTAAATCAGACCCAAAAATGTGAAGGGTTATGGACACGGGTCCAGGGTGTACAGAAATCCATAATTGATTAAGTGATCATAGATAGGGAACTAGAAGCCAAAATAACAAAGATGAAGATAGATGAAGATAGGGTTTGGGGACTGTGTAGGTATGAAAATAGGGAAGGAAAAACAGTAGCAAAGTACAGTGATCACAATGTAGTAGAGGTAAATATAAACTTTCAAAGAAAGTCTGAAAGTAACGATACCAAGCCAAAAAATTAATTTAATATTAGGAACCAAAAAGGACTCAAAAAATGGAGAAAAAAAATAATAATAATAGCGAATTAGCTAAAATATGGAAAGAAACCGGTAGCTTCAAAGAAATATATACTAAATGGAATAATATGATAAAACACAAAATATCGGAAAGTTTTATCAAGACAACAGCAAGGGGTGGGACACGGATAAGCAAGGAAATGAAGCAGCTATTTGACACAAAGCGACGGATAAAAAAAATTTTGAGTTAAGCCAAACAAGACAAAAATTACCAATTGAGCGATATGACAGGAGAAAGAATAAGACTAATAAATAATCGAATAGGAATACAGCTACAAAAATAACGAAAAAATAAACTCTGGAAACAATTAGAAGAACTAAAGAAACAAGGGGGCATAAACTCGAGTGGATTTTGGAAAATACGAAAAAGGCTATTACCGAGTAAAGAAAGTAAAGCATCATGGGTCATAAAGAGAAATTGCCCAGATGTAAAGCTAGAGGAGGTGGACCAAATAAAACAAGAATATGTGGAATATTTTGAAGAGCTGCTTAGAGAAAAACCCATAAAAAATGAGGAAGACCGTAAAATTTATGAACCAGTAGAAAAAACATTTCAAACAATAAGAACTATAAACAAAAGAATTACAGAAGAAGATATAACCGACAACGAAATCAAACAAACAATCAGTGATCTTAAGGGTAATAAAGCAAGAGATAACCAAGGGATGGTTTACGAATTAATGACTTATGGAGGAAATGATATGAGTAAATCGATAAAATCAATAGTAAACTCACTACTCAATGGTGAATCAATACCAAAGCAATGGCATAAAATGATAATTAAAACAGTCTATAAAGGGAAGGGTGCTATAAGCGACTTAAAAAATACGAGAGGAATCTTCCGCCAAGATACAAGATACAAGATACACGAACATAGCTTTTTACAAACCGGAAGTTGTCGTGACGCCATGACACCACTTGCAGAAGTAGAATTATTCGATTATTGCACCAGGGAGGAAATTGGAATACACATTTTACATACCAGGGCATTGTCAACCGCTGTCGTTAAGAATTCAGCTGGAGTTACTTTATGAGTTGATGATGGTTATTATTGAAAGTGTTAATGTTCTTATAATATTTTTCAGGCACACATCTGTGCTGGTGTTCACTGCACTCTGAGGATATCGGTCCTTTAACCTGTTAATTCACATTAGGCCTACTAACCGGCAATCCAGTTCAACGTAATAGGCGGATCCTATTAAATTAGTTCAACATCAGGCTGAATATGTTAACATTGCATGCTTTTTGGGGCAATTCAGTTGATCAGTTGAGCAGCACTGACGACAAGGAGCAACAACACCAGTGAAGGTATGATGACTAATGAAGAGGGAGTCTTGGTCACGATTCAAACATAACATCAACATATTCGGGGAGCAACGTATCAGACGATTCGAGGAGCAACGTATCAGATGATTCGAGAAGCAATGCATGAAACGATTCGAGGAGCAATGTATCAGACGATTCAAGGAGCCACGCTTCTAACGGTACGAATAACCCGCGCTTCAATCAACACGGACGAACAGCGGCATCAACGAACGAAGAATGAGCCACGGATCAATCGTCATCCGGAAATCACTACAGCACTTTAGACAAAGATCATAGATAAGATATACATATATGTCAGACAAATTGAAGTAAACGTTACCTATAATATTTTCTATATTCTATATTTTATCGCAGATTAGTTATTCTCAGCCTATGTTATTCTTATAACATGTAAATAAATTTTATTCATTGTATAATAAAATATAAAAGACTGTTTCATTTCACTCTTGCGTTTTTGTATAATCAAACACATTATTATCAGGGGCTGATCCAGGGCTGAAGCTAGACAGTATTTTTCCAGATTTTAAGGGCACATCCCTCAAAAAGGGCACACCACCCCACAGTGGGCGCCGTTAAGCCTCGCCCAAGAAATGTCAAAATTTCAAGGGTCCCTGGGAACAAAATGAGCACCCAGTTGAGCACACATTTAGTCAAGCAGCAATAGCTAAAAACCATAATTATGGAATTTCATTTCTGCTTCATTTTGCCTGCGCTTTGCATACCAGGCAATAATTGCAGAATGATTCAAGCACTTCCCTTCTTTTTCAGATATCAAAGGCTAGTTTTGTTACCAATGTAAAATTTGATTTCCTTTAAATCCTGTCAATGAATCAAAAGAAAAAGAAAACAAATAAAGAATATTGCCAAATTCCATCAAATTGTTTTCTGTATTTTTTAGCGCAAAATTTCGGAGGGCAATTTGAAATCTAGACCGTATTTCCCAATACGGCAAATACGGTCTGAATCCGCCCCTGATTATTACTCTTATGATTACTACTACTACAATCTACATTATATTATTAGTATTACTAGTACCATAATTATTACTATAATAATTTAGTTTATAATAATTATCATTTTTTATTAATTACTCTTGTCTCAATAAATTTATATTTACCTATATGCTGCCTGTATTATTGTTATTCATCCAAAACATAAAACCTGATTTTCAGTATTATATACTATACCATAATAGATGTCAGTTATTATTATTTTTATTTTTATTACGTTTATCATTTTTAGTTAAGAGTGTTATCAAATTTTTTAAATTTAGGATAGCAGTAAATATGTATAGACTCATATCGTCTCTTCCCCCCACTCATATATATACTAGCGGGATACCTGGCGTTGCCCGGGGAAATCAGTGGCGTTACTCAGTTGGTGACCGCTTGGTTAAAAGGAAAATACCCTAAAAAATTCAACTATCTATCTATCTATCTATCCATGCATGCATGCATGCATCCATCCATCAATCCCATTCCATGCCATCTCATCCCATTCCATCGCACCGCATCCCATCCCATCCCATCCCATCTCATCTCATCGCATCTCATGCCATTCCATGCCATGCAATGCCGTGTCATGTCATGCCATCGCATGCCATCCCATGCCATCCCATCCCATCCCAAACAGTAAAAAATAATAAGAAGTCAAAAGATAAAAGACATTAAAAATAAAAATAAAAAATAAAAATAATAAAAATAATAAATAGTAAAGCGGTAGGTAAAGGGGAAAAAAGGCAAAAATGGGAAAATAAGTTCCCAGCTGGACTCGAACCCGAATCCTCGTGTGTAGGAGACGGATGTTTCTAGCGATTAGGCCCACTGCGCCGTTAGGGGATACCCATGGATTCACACGTACGTAATGTCACATCTGTACGCACAGCACATCTATTGATGAATAGAATTTTTATGCATTTTTAACTTTTTAAATTTTTGTTTCAGCCAGAACCACCTCCCAGACGTGCTGATTCTGAAAATATCTTTAGTTTTCCTCTAGGCTATAATATGTATGTATAATGTATATACATGTATATACTATGTATAATAATAGTAAAGCGGTAGGTAAAGGGGAAAAAAGGCACAAATGGGAAATAAGTTCCCCAGCTGGGACTCGAACCGGAATCCCGGTGTAGAGACGGATGTTCTAGCCGATTAGGCCACTGCGCCGTTAGGGGATACCCATGGATTCACACGTACGTAATGTCAATCTGTACGCACCAGCATCTATTGATGAATAGAATTTTTATGCATTTTTAACTTTTTAAATTTGTTTCAGCCAGAACCACCTCCCAGACGTGCTGATTCTGAAAATATCTTTAGTTTTCCTCTAGCGCTACGGAGTTCTCTAGTTATGCGAGTACGAACTAATTCGGCTGAACACTTTATATATATAGATAATATATACCTATACATATCAGGAGACTATCAATATTGATAGACTCCTGATACATATATATATCTTAGTTCCTTCCCTCTTCGTAGAGAATAGGGCTAGAAATAATATATTATGCAAATGATCTCCCGTACCGGCTTGAATCTGTGAATATTGAGTTTATTGACGCACGATTAGTCAAATATAATTAGCAAATGACAATATATGCGCGCGAAATAAATTACATATGATTGATTTCTAAATCTAGATACCTATAGACACATGTCTTAGCTATAGCTCTCTGTGAATATTGAGTTTATTGACGCACGATTAGTCAATATATTAGCAAATATATGCGTACCGTAATCTCCCGTACCGGCTTGAATATAGACACCCCTACAACGATAGTTGATTTATATGCTCTGGTTGTACGAAGGGGCGCTGCAAGCAGTTTGGTACATGTATTGGCATTGTATACAGGCGGGCGCGGTAGAGGGTTCGGAGTCGGGTGGTTCAAACATTTAATCATCTGTAATTCACTTCTAAGGAATATCTGCATTGAGCACCCCCTCTAATAATTATAGTACTACCACAAGCTACAACTGTGCCAAGTTTAAGACTTTTGTCACTCCTGTAACGATTCGGCCCATATTTTGCACTAAGGGACCTGACTACTACATCGCATATTTTATTGATAGTATATTGTGCAATTATTTGGCGTTATTGTTATTTACAATATAATAGCCATCCCCAATACTTAGCTAGATAGCGAATTGATAATGATCGTGGTCGTGGAGGGAGGTCACGTGATAACGTTGACGATGACGTTCAAAACGTTAACCCTAACGTTAACCCTCACTCCAACCCGCCAACACTAACCTTCACACTAAATATAATTGTCGCGCGCTATATATAGGCAGTGTTATCCACAAAAATTAATCTATGGTGTGGGGACAGATATCATGATGCAAAAACCCTAACCCTAACCCTAATCCTAACCTAACCTAACCCTAACTCTAATCCTAACCCTAACCTAATCCTAACCTAACCTAACCCTAACCCTAACCTTAACCCTAATCCTGACCCTAACCCTAATCCTAACACTATTCTAACACTTAGTGCTGCCACGTTGCGGTCACCTCCCTCCACGCCCGGGGATAGCATTACCGCTCGAGGGTATATACATTGTTTTATATTCACTTCTCATAAAATGATATTCTGAACGCATATAATCATATACATATGTGATACAATTTTGTACAGTGAATAACTTGTTCGCAGCTATACACATGTTCATATATACCACACCTCGTGTATTGTCAACGGAGCTTCGTGTCTGAACACATTTTTTTATAAACATTTTTTAACTCCCCCTCATATATATATTACATATTATATTATATATATATATATATATATATATTATATATATATTAGAAGTAGATAATAGGAAGGAGTGTGACTTCAATAAACATGTAAAATTCGTCATTTACTAGCCTTAGAATACCTACGATTTACTACGCGTAACTCAACCAACTTGAGCTCAAATCGTACCAGTACATTCGCCTGGCATCGTGCGAAATCGTTTCCTCGTATACATCCACTGCAATCCGGAGATACAGACTAAAACGTACGACACGATTCGTCCGTCTGTGTGCAGCAAATTCGATGCCGTAACCCCCCTAACTTGAAACAATAGGCAGCTACTAACGACTCTTGCGCACTCTTGCGCCCTCGGCGATGCGGTGTGGCTCGCTGGGAGATTGGAGCTGGAGCTTCTGCTGATTGCGGTGGGTGTGCGTGCGTGGGGGGCATACCAGCTGTAAATAAGTCAAATATTAGCTCGCCGAGTGTTGCGTCGATGTCCGCATTTATGTATGAATGTACATTAGCTTAGGAAGTTATATTTAGCGGGGAGAGATGTTGACGGTAGGACGAGCTAGTATAGCGGTTGTGAGAGAGTAAGCAGGAAAGAAAGGGGCGTGTCAACAGAGAGGGGCGGAGTGGTCCAATCGGAATGAATCACGTGTGGTGTGACGCAGGTAAACAGAGTCAGATAAGCGATTGGTGAGCTTCGAGAAAGGAATGCGATTTGGGAGACATTATTGTATCCGTCACGACGTCACGTGATAATGTAAAATATAAGCAATCGGAATTTCGCGGGTAAGGCAGTCGAACAACGAGTGTAGACAAAATTGTAGTCGAACAAAGGGACGCAGTCGGAGTGAGAGTTGAACGAAGGAGTTAGGAGTGAAACAGTGGAGAGAGAGAGAGCGCGCGTGAGAGTGAGAGAGAGTGAGAGAAAGCGCACGTGAGAGTGTGTGTGTGTGAGAGAGAGAGAGAGAGAGAGCGAGAGAAAGTGTGTGAGAGTGAGTTAGGAGAGTGAGAAACAGGTAGAGTTCGCTGCATGTTAGCGGAGTACAAAGCGAGATAGTTGCAAGAGTGTGGTCGAGAGTAGAGCAGCGTTTACTGTGTGTGGGTATTGGACAATTGGTGCGTCTGGGTGTCAACCCGTAATAAACCGCCGGGCTCGTCCCGTCATATATACTTTCTTCGACCCTCTTACTGAACTTCACGTCTTCGGCACGCTTTTCCTTAACGAGCTGACGTCGGGTGTAGACTACGGAGGGGGAATATGCTCTGTGATACAGAGTAGGCAAACACAACGCACGCACGGGCCCTGTCAAGCTCGTGCAGGGGCGTAGCCAGGGGTGATTCCAGGCATTCCTGAATCCCTCTTGGTGTGTATCAAAATAGCACATATCTGATACAGTATATGTATATAAAAGCATGAAACGAAAATTTTAACGAAGTTTTATTAGTCTATAGTAGGTTTGGAATTCCCCCTCTTGGAAGGAATCCCCCCTCTTGGAAAAGCTGGCTACGCCCCTGCCGTGTGAAGGGTACGACAGAGAAGAGGAAGAGAAGAAGGAGACTGAGCAGAGCCAGACCAGTCGGGTAGCGCGCATGCTACATGGTTTGGTGCTGTTAGCGAAGGTCACGATCACGTCGACTTCTTTGCCGGAGTCGCGCACGCTACATAAGTGGCGCCGCGACCAGGGCGAACGCAACAATATATAATCTGGGAACCTCTGGGGTCTGCGGTAGATTGTGACAGGCGCTGTGGTTGTCTAAAACGTTTGCCGGTATTGTTTCTCTGGAAAAACACAAAGTAAAGCAAATGTAACAGTATTCATACACGCGCATGCACGCGTGTACGCATGCACGTACGCATACAAGAGCGCACGCACACAAGCACGCCTACGTCATTTTTGCGATTGATCATGTTCCATCTATGTGGCAATTTTTACAATTCTTGCTATAGGTACTTGCATCGTTACGGGGACGTAGCATTATGCACAGACAGACAGTTAATTATGAGGGTTTCCAATAATTACGGGATGTATTAAAAATGTAGGAGGCATTCGCAGCACCGTAAACAGTATTGACTGCTGCTTTAGCAACAAGCATCCGTTGCTGTTAACGCGCCGCCATGTTGTGTGTATCATATTAAGGGCGCTGAGGTTGAAGATGTAAGTGTCAAATTTGTGCATTCTATCTGTTTATCGGTATGTCTGTTTATCGGTATGTCTGTCTGTCTGTCTGTCTGTCTGTCTGTCTGTCTGTCTGTCTATATCTATATGTCTGGCTGGCTATCCGTCCTTTTGTTCGTCCGTCCGTCCGTCCGTCCGCCTGTTCGTCCGACCGTCAGTCCGTCCGACCGTTCGTTCGTCCGCGTCCGTTCGTCCGCGTCCGTTCGTCCGCGTCCGTCCGTCCGATCGTCCGTCCGTTCGCTCGTTCGTCCGTCCGTCCGTCCGTCTGTTCGTCCGACCGTCAGTCCGTCCGACCGTTCGTTCGTCCGCGTCCGTCCGTTCGTCCGTTCGTCCGTCCGTCCGCCCGTCCGTTCGTCCGGCAGTCCGTCCGTCCGTCTGTCCGTCCGTCCGTCAGTGTGTGTGCGTAGGCGTATATATGTATTTGAGCGCACACACGCACTAACAACACTAGTCGTGATTTTTACACGTACTAGTGGATTGCCCGGAGTTAAAATACAGACCAGGTCGAATCTAAATATATACCGAAATGATAGCATACTACCTATTCTTAGACGATGCTCAATATTGTTCCTCAACACCGTTGGCGGTATATCTATTATATCCGACCTGCTTCCTCTTTTATTTATAGTTCTTTTCTATACATTCATTTATAGCTTTCGCCCTTACAATGGCAGCAACTGTCAGCTCTGACGTGTAATGCTATATATACGTATAACTGCAACTATTTACGTACGTAATCGATATTACACCTTGGGAGGTAACCCCAGTTAGAACTCATCGACGTAAACGCGCTCCCAGAAAAGATTTCTATGACGTTATAGTGAACCAAGATATTGCTAATTGCGACGAAGGATCAATACACTCTCTAGCATAGGCCTACCTTACCCGATGTTGAGTTACTCTACGTGATGTAACGGCTTCACTGACATCGCCGATGAATCTGAACAGCGTCACGCAGCCAAAACGCCTTCATAACCTCATCGGTGAAATGACCAACAATTCTCAGAACCGGCACCGGCGCGATTTTCGTCAGCACAGCTCTTTGGAGAAGGCACACGAAGTGTCCATGTCGTGGCTGAAGAAGGAAACCACTGTCTGGCAAACGAAGCTACAGCGCTACGAGTCGCTCAGCAGTAGGCGACCCAATTTGTCACCTGTTAAAGCAAGTTCAGCGCAGATGAAACGCGAAGAAGAATCTCTACCGTGCGTTGAGCAAAGCGACGACCGTCAAGGAATAACAAGCGGACGACCGGAAACGTCGGAATCTTGTCGCCAGCAAGATGGCGGATACACGCGTTCGCAAATTCACATCCCGCCTCTGTACGTAACTCACAGTCGGAGCACCGTGGGGTCTTCGTTATCGTGGAGTGGATGTTTAACAGCCGATTTTGCTCAACTCGGACACGGTACTATCCGACGGTATGTCGACAGAGCAGTGAACACAAATGGCAAGAAGAACGGCCAGCGTCAGGCGCTGTGGCCACAAAAGTGTATGACGCGACCCAAGTTAGAACGGAAGGCGAGTGTTGTTCTCGCTAGGAGTCCGGTACACGCCGCGGATGGCAGGCAAATGAGAGGTATGGACTTCTGATATAAATAGGTGTATATATATATATATATATATGTGTGTGTGTGTGTGTGTGTGTG
>NW_014577418.1:165947-177978 GCF_000485595.1 Priapulus caudatus
GCAGCAGCAACAACAACATCAAGAACTGCATCAGAAGATACAAGAAAAGCAACATTGGCAGCAGCAGCAGCAGCAACAACAACATCAAGAACTGCATCAGAAGATACAAGAAAAGCAACATTTGCGGCAGCAGCAGCAGCAGCAGCAACAACATCATCAAGAACTGCATCAGAATTTACAAGAAAAGCAAAATTTGCGGCAGCAGCAGCAACAACGACAACAACAGCAGGAACTGCATCAAAAGATACAAAAAAAGCAACATTTGCAGCGGCAGCAGCAACAACAACAGCACAAAGAACTGCATCAGAAGATACAAAAAAAGCAACATTTGCAGCAGCAGCAGCCTCAGCAACAACATCATCACCAACATCATCATCAGCAGCAGCAGCAGCAACAACAACAACATAGGCCTATATACCGGCGACAGGCAAACATGCAATCTAGCGCGACAAACAGCAGGCGTCGTGACGCAGAAACTGCTGCGTCAAACCTGTACGAGAACGTGAAAGCCGACGCGGTCGTTGACGCTGGCGGTAGCGTCAACGGTGACATCGAGCTCGGTGACCGTTTATCCCGCCTTCCGGTTCCTGTTAACGTACCCTATAAGCACGAGGATGCGCGTCCGGTGTATATGGACGCAGCAAACGGCGAGCTGCCCAGTATTGTCCTTACGACACACTAAAGCCGCTGAACTGTACCTAGTATCTGGGAAGCTTTTTATTTGCGCGTGAAACGGTTTTGTTTCGTGTGTGTTCATTTGCGCGTGTGTGGTTTTTATCACCAAAACACGAGTTTGGTGATATTGCGTCATGTATAATATACACGAATGCAGCTGTTATGTGAATTACAAATTATTGTATAATGCATAACGTATAATATATAATGTATAATGCATAATGTATAATGTACAATGTATAATGTATAATGTATAATGTACAATGTATAATGTATAATGTATAATGTATAATGTATAATGTGAAATGCGTAATGTATAATGTATAATGTATAATGTATAATATATAATGTATAGGCCTAATGTATAATGTATAATGTATAACTTATAGCGTATAACGCATAATGTATAATGTATAATGAATAATGGAAAATGTATAATGAATAATGTATAATGTATAATGAATAATGGAAAATGTATAATGAATAATGTATAATGTATGTATATGTGTAATTGATCCCCTAGTTTGAGATTTTGCGCCCCTCCTTTCGCCCACCGTCGGAAACATTAGCCGCCACCGAATCGCACCGTTGGGGAGAGGAGGGGAGGGTCAGCTCCTGTTATGGGTATTCTCTGGAGCAACCCTTGATGCAACTTCGTAAAATCCGTTAATAACATACAGCAGTAAATTTAAACCATTTATAAATGTGATTACGGCAAGCATAAATTTAATTAATGCACAGTGTAAATGTCATGTATATGTACATAACAATGAGTATCTTAAATTAGAATATTAATATGGTATTCTAAAGACACAGCCGCATTTTGAAGTGTTTACATTGAATATTTCGTTATTCGTATGGGCAATATACCCAATATAAGCTAATATTTGCAAAGTAAATTACTGCATAAATAGCACACGCTTCCTCAAAACTAACAGAACTCTATCGCCTATACTGGCTTTAACTCCGTACGTCATAAACTTCAATTCCCCGTTTCTCTATTGTCATTCTTCCTTCGGCATTTTTTAAACGCTGTCTACAACAAACCCGCTTTAATAACGATGAATCATGTGCTACACAAAACCACGTGCACTAGCTGTATCATGGAGCTTTGCGCGGCATTTACGATACAGCGTGTTTATATATGCAGTCTTCATAGTCATTCTACGGTTTACGTGTCTTTGTAGACGGCATTGCATTGTAGTAAGGGCACAAATAAAGACTTAATTAGGATAGCACATATTACGCTCGTAGACTTGAGAAACAGAAGCAGTTTCCCTGCTATTTCCGCACTTCTCCTGTGCGCGAATGCGCCTTAGTTGAAAACCAGTTTGAGGTCAGCAACAAAAGACAAACGCGTAACGCCCATGGAGAGCAATACCTCACGTGCAGAGGCAGCGCCCTATGTTGTACGCCGCAATACCACGGGGCGTGACGGCACGTACATCAGTATCCGTATTAGAAATACACAGATAGTCAGTCGTACGGGTGCTTAGGCGACTACTGTCTGGCATCCTGCCGTCTCAGCTATTGGCGATGATAGGCGATTCCAACGCACTACAAATCTGAAGATATAGATCCCTGACAGCGTCAGCAGACGTTATACACTAAACTAGACAACGCCTAAAAGAACTTGTATGGACTTCATCGTTAGCAGTAAGTAATCGTTATCATTGAGTAAGATACAGTAGGTAGGCCTATATGGTAGAAGCACGAAGTGGAATTATAGTTATGTGGTAAATAGATTGAGCAAATTAACTGCCTACATTGCTAAGCGATCTGTCATATGAGGTTTGATGGTGAGTAGGAGGAAGTACTGTATTCATGCATGCGCACATGTTAGATCGCTGTTACACTCTACATGTTCATATATTAGTTATATTAGTTCAGCAGGAAAACCCCTTAAATTTCATTTGTAAATATTTCTTATCTTATTGTAGGATAATTGGTAACTAACATATATGGCTACTGCTATATACACCTACAATGAGTCATCAAATGAATAGATGCTATTGCAGGCAGGGACGATCGCAATATAGCCATCGGTAACCGATAGTGATAAACATAAATCAGAGCGATACTGAAAGATTATTAACTATAATAATCGATTCACGTAGTATCGACAAACGTAGCATGGAGTCATATAAAATTTACAGATATTTCCAGAAATCCGCTGAAACCCGTTTCAATACGCAGAAACACATCTACACACGATCAAAATACAGCGATTCACGCAGAGAGATTAAATTAGTAGATTACGGGACTTCCCTGACACCTAAGCGCATTAGCTGATACTGCACTGTTCATCGCCCTAAACATCGTATTACTATAGTAACACGTTGCTTGTTAGCTAGCATATCTACTCTATTTCTTCACGTACTAGCACTTGAGAGGCAGGTAAACACTCAAATTTGAAGTCAAAAAATTTCTTAACCTAGTAAGGGGAATTACATACAGGTAATATCATATTAATATTATTCTTATATCGATTTACTATAACTTGATATATATATATATAGTCAATAGCAAAATAGTTGATTTGCTCAATACCACATATAATAATACCACTCTTACCACATAATAATATTCTTAATACATCACAGTAAACAACTCTAAATTTACAACTTCATTTAACCTTATTTAGTTTTCTGCTATGCTGGAATTGACATTCCAATGAGTAACGCTTGTACGCTTGATTTACTGGAGAATTTCCAACAGTTTGACTTCTACATAATGGAAACGAAACCTGGGATGGAGAAGAACGACGAAGCCAATGCACCCGCAGCCTGTGATCACAAGAACAACGAGACGGAGGCAAACATTACCACAGAGAGCAAAGATACAAAATCCGAATCTACCGACAAAGAAAAGCAATCAACAAGCGTGAGCGGGCAGGGAACAGGGGCAGATGAAGCAAGCAGCGATATTGGGAAAAGACTTCATGAAATGGAAGAGCTGGTAAAAGGCCGCTGTGAAGAACACGATCAGATGATGAAGACTAAGGATGGTATGTATGGAAGGAAATTATAGCTAGCGCTGTCGTTAAATGTAACAAAATATATAACACGAATTCCTATTGCAAGTAAACGCAGCGCTCTGCAACACGGTATCACGTGAATATTCTTATCTGAGGCGAAGGAACTGGTTCGAAGATAATATAAAAAGAGTATGCGTGAGTGATTATATAGAAGGATAAATGTCATTGGAATGGCATGGTGGATGGTGGATGGGTATTGATGGCATGGAGGGCATGGATGGATAGATGTGGTATGGATGGATAATGATGGATGGTGGCTCGTGATGGGATAATGAATGGAATGAGATGGATAGGAATGAGATGGTAGTGGAATGATGGAATGACTATGATGGATGGATGGAATGAATTGGCATAATGGATGGCATGGATGGATGGATGGATGTATGGCATGGATGGGAATGGATGGATGGGATGGATGGATGGATGGATTGATGAGTGGATGGATGATAAATGAATGGATGATGGCATGGCATGGACGGACGGTGGTATGAGGATGGATGGATGAATGGTATGAAATGGAATGAATGGTGAATGGATGGATGGTAGATGGGACCGGCGAACGACTGAGGCACGGCATGGATGATGGAATAAATATGTGCGTGGGTGGATTTTTGATGGATGGATGGATGATGGAGGGATTAGTAGATGAGATGGACGGATATGGATGAATGGAATGGAATGGGTGGATGAATGCGATGGAGGGATTAATGAAATGGATGGATGGATATATATATAAATATTATATTATATGAGACAGATAGATTAATAGTAGGATATATGGATATGGATAATATATATATCTAATATATATATTATATATATATATTATTATCTATATTAAGAAGAGAGAGAGAGAGAGAGAGTGAATAGATGAGTAGGTGATATGTAGAATGATTAGTTAGATAGACAGAACAGGAGATGATAGATAGATAGATGATAGATAGATAGTAGATAGATAGATAGATAGATAGATAGATAGTATATAGATGGTAATGGAGATAGTAGATAGATGAGAGGAGAAGAGAGAGATAGAGAGAGGAGAGAGAGGAGAGTAGATAGTAGATAGATAGTAGATAGATAGATAGATAGATAGATAGATGATAGATAGATAGATACGATAGATGATAAGAGAGCATAGATAGATAGATAGATAGTTAGTAGCTAGTAGATAGATAGATAGGTAGGTAAGATGGATAGTTTTAAGTAGGCCACACGACAGACAGACAGAACAGATAGTGATATATAGATAGATAGATGATTAGATAGATTAGATAGGATAGATAGACTTAATTGGGTAATGAGAGAGAGAGTTAGAGAGGTGAGAAGACGAGTGGAAGGAAAGCTGGAGGGACATCAGACTAGCTAGGAGGAATCTAGATATACTGTTTTTGTACGTCCATACAGTTGCTGCGCGTCATATGACTATCCTAGCCACGAATGTAAACTATGACATACTATGCCGGATGTATCTATAATGTATTAATCTTAATTAAAACGATATTATTAGAGTACTCAGCAAGTTAGAAGTAGCGGAAATATAGTAGCTAACTAGAGCACAATACATGCAATGCCAGTAAGATGTTTAATTCTACGCTTTTGAGCCAATCGGTTGGCATATTAGAACCAGTTAATTAAAATTACTAATGGTAGGCAGCAAAAAGTTCTGACTCGCCACACACAAATCACAAATCATAAGCGCACACCACAAACACACCACGCAACACCCACAAACAACACAACACAAACACACACAACCACACACACACACACCCAACCACACACACACACACACACACACAACACACACACACACACACAGCACAACACACAACACAAACAAGCACGGCACGCGTGCGCGAAACACACCACGCAAGCACGTGCGCAAACCAACAACACACCCCACACCACACACCAACACCACACACACACACGCGCGAGCACACACACACACACACAACAACACACACCCCACACAACAACAGCGCGCGCGCGGCGGCCACAACAACTACAACACACAACCACACCCCCCCGCTAACACACGACACACACACACACAAACAAACACAACAACACAACACTATACCACACACACAACAGACACACACACACCACACACACTATACACACACATCAGAAACACAACACACAACACACACAACACCACAACAACACACAAGACAAACAAACAGAGAAAGAGAGAAGAGAGAGAGAAGAGGACAGAGAGAGAGAGGAGAAGAGACGAGGAGAGAGCAGAGATCGAAGAAAGAGAGAGAGAGAGAGAGAGAGGAGAGAGATGAGAGAGAGAGAGAGAGAGAGAGCGATAGGAGAAGAGACGAGCGGAGGAAGAGAGAGAAGGTGAGAGGGGGAGAAAGAGAGAGATGAGGAGATGAGAGAAAAGAAGGGAGCAGAGAGAGAGCGAGAGAGATGGGTGGTGGAGAAACCATGCGGGATGATGAGTGTGTGAGTGAGATAGAGGGAGGGAGAGACACACAGACATGCGTGTATTTAGAAATCGCAATACAACAGCCTTTTCCGTTTCCCAGAGCAAGTGGATAACCTAACAGAACTACTGCTGTCACTACAAGAAAATCAACCAGAAAAGAGAAACGAAGAAGGTAATTACAATCAAGCAGACGCGTATATCGAGTGCTTACGGGTAGGTCATTCTTTGACAGAGTACCAAATCAGACTAAAACCGATCCTGTCATACACTGATCGATCCAGCATGCATGCAGGGACAGCTCTCCTAGAATTCAGGAAACATCATGAAAATGTGCGTAACAAACGTGAATAGGTTAAATAATTGTGATCAATAAGAGATTATCCGAACTAAAATCAATGAGAGCTAGGCTAATCAAACGATTATACAGTACTTCCAACCGAATCTTATTCTACAAATCATATATTTCTTCAACAAGCTCCTACAATCATCGCAATAACTTACCAAGTTAATTGTGTTTAAATAGATTTTCTTCGTGATTGAATCTTGTGTTTGATGGAATAATGGACTGGCCATAATAGAAAAGCACAGTGATTTCTGATCACTTCTAAGTTTAATTATTACCGAATTCTATACAATTTATAGATAAGCTGTTTCAAGTCGCGTTTACGTTGGATTTTCCCCCTGTTCAATTGGGGAGTTTGGACAACGGTTAACTGATTCCGCAAGTGGCATAGCTTGCGATTATTATTAAAAGAGGGCTGCTGTGCAAAATAGTTGGTGGTTCAGATATTACTGATTTCATATGAAATCGAACTGGCGGTTACGGATTGATTCGCGAAAAAAAGCAATGCTTTTAGTAGTTTTGGAATTTATTAAAAACTAAGATAGGTTATAGCGTTGATGGCTTTCCATATAAAGCTACCTCTAATGAGAAATGAGGTTTTTAGGCGTTTTAACTTTACAACAAAGCTCATTTTCCACATGCGAACTTAAAACTACACCGATAGAGAATTATACGATAAGGCCAATAGAATTATGAAAGTGGCATTCTGCAAGAAATTTAAATAACAAGCACCTGCTCTTTGTAAGTCTTGCCCGTACATGGAGTTGCTTGAGCTCGCTACATGAGTCCTAAACCAATCCGACTGCCTTCCACCCATTGTGCCTATAAACTGTATTATACACTATTGCACATTTAATTTTTCTTAACTAATCTTTCTAACACTCATTTTAGTTTTAACATTTCCAAAAAAATTATTTCTAGTCATAAAGGACAGACTAGACAAGCTGCATCAGCTACAGGATTGCCTGCAAAACATGTTCACCGAGATGGATAGCATGTTGCTGCAGCGGACGGAGGAAGGAGAGAACATCCGCCATTTGATGGAGGAGATCATTCCCAGCTCGCCAGATGTCGCTCAGAAAGTGAGTCATTACCACATCAGCAATGATACATCGGTTCCGTGATAGGTTCCATGATGTGACATCGGGGTGAGGTGTGAAAAATGGGGAAACATACAGTGAGATAGAGTGATAGCTAGCTAGCTAAATAGATTCATTTAATGAGTTCAAGTTTCATTTATTCTTTTGCACTTTCTAATTAAATAATAATTAAAAAAAATATAATAAATGAGTTTTTAGTGTGAGCTAATCAAAAAAACACATTCTTTACAATTCAGCTGATATAATCACTGTGTCACTGCATCACTGTAATAAACCGTGATGAATAAATGATGTACAACCAACCAATGATTATAACTTTACAGGAATCAAAGGAAAAGGGGTCAACAGATCCTGGAATTTCAACCACAAAAGATGAACAATCAGTGGCGTCACCGGAAACTGGAGAATAATATATTGATATTTCGTCAGATGTGACATATTATCGACATATAAACACAAAATGTATTGTTACCGTGGTGTGTAATTGGACATATCATTTGAGCCGCGATATCTTCAATGGCAGCAATCATACATTGTAACGGAACTATACTTTCATATATATGATTAGCGGTTGGTAATAATATATACGTGAAGTAAGCTACTTTAGAGCCAGTTGCTTTGCGCCATTGCTATATACCAAACGGACAAATATACTTGCTCTATTCAATCGAAATACCATAGTCTGTTAAAGGCCTGAGATGTGAGCGATTTGATATATATTATAATCGTATTAGACTATATATATGTCGCTAAATTACATTTATGAGAATACGAATAGAGACTGTGTATCACACAGTATATTTGTACATGTGACTACAAATGTATACAGCTGTAGAATGTCAGAATGATATATATAACTATACTAAGATTAAAACACACTGATTAATTTTGACTCCAGGCTCTTTAATTACGAATATAATATACGATATGCTTACTTTCTATTACAAAACATGGTGCTAAGGAGATTTAGAGCTTGTTTAGACGAACCCAGATCTCTATTCTGTAAACGGTTCGTTTTATGACAATAAAAACGCTGTCACATAAAGAATAGCACGCGTATTGGGCACCAGTCCTAGACACGCGACCCGGGCGTTAGTGAAGTATCTGTGCGTATATAGAAAATTAAAATGAAAAATTACTAAGAAATTGGATATCGACGTATGAATAAAGTTTGTTTACTTGATACTTAATAAAAGTCGCAAAACATTCTGCGGGGAAGTAATAACAATTAAATGTATATACCTGTTAAATGTATTACCTACAGTAGTTCGCAACCCTAATTCCTGATGTTCACGGTTTCAATAATTTCACGCAAATTCAGTTAAAATGTTCATCCATACATGTTCACACACCGCACGCACGCCCCTGTGCACAAACTCATAAGAAATATATATTTTATTTATTTGTTTGTTTAGCATTTGAACGGGTTTTTTTACGTGGCATTATTAGGCGATAGAGATTACGTAAACATTAAGACTTTGTTAGTAAATACAATCTGTATTTAATTACCAAAATACAATATGCATTTAATTACCAAAATTTCATTATTATTATAACGGCCCAAGTGACTGTTATTATGATAAACATACAAACAACTATAATTTTTAAAACCGTGTTTTTATTTATTTATTATTTCTATTCAGGGATTAAAATTGAAATTCAGTATATAGTATATATATATAGGATACGTATTTAAGTGAAAATAATGGTGACCCGAAGAATAGAGAAATTTTCATAGAGAGTATAAAATCATGCCCAAAACTAATAAAGCGCTGCAGAGAAATAAATGCACTGTGGATATGTATGATCCTATCATGATCAAATCTATTTGTCATGGACGGCAGCATTATTGAAAAAATCTTATACTATCAGAACCTATTCAGCGATTTTTAAATGCACACGCATGAATTAATTTTACATTTATTATAATTATTTTGGCGTTTTCTTTTTTTGTTTCATCACTATCCGTTCTGCATGCTATAGAGAAACGTGACGTGATTTCTGATTATCGTGCTGCTTATTAGTGTGTTGCGTTTGTCAGGGTGGTTATTGTGAAATCTGATAATATAGGTAATATTATTGTAAGTGTATCATATATATTCCTATACGTGTATAGGACTTCTGTAAGTGTTCTATACGTGTTTTCTATAAGGGTTCTATAAGTGCAACCAGGACGCCTATAAGTGTGTATGACTCCTCCAAGTGTGTGTGTGAATAATATATAGTGTATAATATAGATATTATACAATATACACTATACATGAGTCAACACACTTACAGGAGTCATATTATATTAGTTATATAATATATATAGATATATAGATATTGTAACATCTGTTTTGCACGTGTTACATGAATTAGTCAGCGAGGCTAGACTAGGGGTTGTTGTAGTAATAGTCTGGGTAGATGGAGCGTCGCGCATCTTGTTGCGGCTACATTGATGTACTAGGGAGAATCGTAAACGTTTTTAGGTTGGGGGTTTCTACGGTGATTGTGAAATGGGGGTAGGACGCCGTCTGTGAGAACGGGTACATGTGCGTGCAGGATGTATGAGTTTTGGGGGGAATATATAGAACAGATATGTAAGAGTCGAGAGATTCTGATTCTGGTCGCGAGAGAAAGCGCACGCGCGTGCCACGCGCGTGTGCGTGGTTTTGTGTCTCTTTGTGCGATGTGTCTACACTGTATGAGTTATTAAATAATATTCCGGTTACAACACAAATTTGGCTTTATGTCATCATTCCAGTTTACAATATTTTACACTCCTGGCATTATTATAGGCACTCAACCCACGCGACAGTGCGCGGTGTTGCAATATATTATTGATGTTTGTTGCTTCGTGTGTGTGTGTGTGTGTGTGTGTGTGTGTGTGTGTGTGTGTGTGTGTGTGTGTGTGTGTGTGTGTGTGTGTGTGTGTGTGTGTGTGTGTGTGTGTGTGTGTGTGTGTGTGTAGTGTGTGTGTGTCGTCGCGTCGTCGTGTGTGTGTGTGTGTGTCGCGTCGTGTGTGTGTGTGTGTGTGTGTGTGTGTGTGTGTGTGTGTGTGTGTGTGTGTGTGTGTGTGTGTGTGTGTGTGTGTGTGTGTGGTGTGTGTGTGTGTGTGATCACTAGGCTCACGTATATCTGCGTATGAGAAGAACGAGTTAATGCGTTGAAAACACAATCGACCACATGTATTATTACGCGAAATAATATATATGTATATACGCGTATTTAACAATCGCTTCTTATGGTACCACGATGGCAAATTCGCCAATCAGCGTAGGGATAGGTCAGGAATGAGTACCTTTTTGAGTGTCTGCATGCGCTAGAATTTTGTATTTCTCATTAGAAAGGATTATAACTGTTTGCAATTGTTAATTTCAGAAACTATAATCTTTTCTGAATCCGACAGTGTAAACGGCTCGTCCGAGGTGCGTTGCTGGCGCGGCCAATAAATTTTCAAAGAAAGCCTACTTTTTGTGCAGATTCAAGTTGTAAATTGGCTATTTCTCGTGTGCTCTGGGAAAGTTTTGTTTACAAGAGAAATTATGGAAGAATTTTTTTTGTTACTAACATATATATTGTCACTTGCGACGTGGATTCAGAGGATGGCAGTATTCTTTGTAAAAAAGCCTTGTGCAGATTTATGGGAATTTTTTCGTAAGTATGGCCACCTATGGGAAAGCATTTCCAGGCGTGAAACCTTATAGCAGCATATAATATTATCTTCTTACATCTAGATCAGAAATATTGCGCCCATGCGTACTAGATGGCGCCACGGTGCTGATACAGGGGCCCGAGTCTTAGCATTGGCCCTAACATTTCCTTTTTCGCATAGACTGTTGACAGAAACACACCGAAGTAGTGGGTTTCTCATATACGGTGTACAGAGGGTATGTTAAGACTAATGTTAAGACTTTAGACTCTTAACTTTATTTCGGACAACGAGCCTATGTTCATCAGGTGGTGCACCGAGATTTTATGATGATGCGTTACAAGCTAGTATAAGTTGGACTCGGTTGCCAAATATTGCATTCTCACTTGATATTTATGAAAACCCAAAATCCTATTAATAGGCATTGGAAATTATTGCGCCCCTACTTTTGACTGCCGCACCTAGAAAACTTCTTTCCAAGACCCCATGGCTGAGACGAAACATAATAATCATTTCGGTGGGGGTGAATTTACCAGTGCACAAACTTGCTGATAAAAGCGTCGTTTAAAACGCTAATCAGTCGAGATCATTGTATCTCATATCTCATATATCTCTAATATAGGCGTTTTGTTAGCGTTACTAGTATGTCTACGTACATTATATTTGTTCACATTATAAGTCAGTGAAATAGAAGTACGATCTCTTTCTCTTTCTCTCTCTCTCTCTCTTTCTCTCTCTCTCTCTCTCTCTTTCTTTCTCTCTCTCTCTCTCTCTCTCTTCTTCTTCTCTCTCTCTCTCT
>NW_014577418.1:177988-179461 GCF_000485595.1 Priapulus caudatus
CTTTATGTCATCATTCCAGTTTACAATATTTTACACTCCTGGCATTCTTATAGGCACTCAACCCACGCGACAGTGCGCGGTGTTGCAATATATTATTGATGTTTGTTGCTTCGTGTGTGTGTGTGTGTGATCACTAGGCTCACGTATATCTGCGTATGAGAAGAACGAGTTAATGCGTTGAAAACACAATCGACCACATGTATTATTACGCGAAATAATATATATGTATATACGCGTATTTAACAATTGCTTCTTATGGTACCACGATGGCAAATTCGCCAATCAGCGTAGGGATAGGTCAGGAATGAGTACCTTTTTGAGTGTCTGCATGCGCTAGAATTTTGTATTTCTCATTAAAAAGGATTATAACTGTTTGCAATTGTTAATTTCAGAAACTAGAATCTTTTCTGAATCCGACAGTGTAAACGGCTCGTCCGAGGTGCGTTGCTGGCGCGGCCAATAAATTTTCAAAGAAAGCCTACTTTTTGTGCAGATTCAAGTTGTAAATTGGCTATTTCTCGTGTGCTCTGGGAAAGTTTTGTTTACAAGAGAAATTATGGAAGAATTTTTTTGTTACTAACATATATATATTGTCACTTGCGACGTGTATTCAGAGGATGGCAGTATTATTTGTAAAAAAGCCTTGTGCAGATTTATGGGAATTTTTTCGTAAGTATGGCCACCTATGGGAAAGCATTTCCAGGCGTGAAACCTTATAGCAGCATATAATATTATCTTCTTACATCTAGATCAGAAATATTGCGCCCATGCGTACTAGATGGCGCCACGGTGCTGATACAAGGGCCCGATGTCAGAAACAAAATTAGTCTTAGCATTGGCCCTAACATTTCCTTTTTCGCATAGACTGTTGACAGAAACACACCGAAGTAGTGGGTTTCTCATATACGGTGTACAGAGGGTATGTTAAGACTAATGTTAAGACTTTAGACTCTTAACTTTATTTCGGACAACGAGCCTATGTTCATCAGGTGGTGCACCGAGATTTTATGATGATGCGTTACAAGCTAGTATAAGTTGGACTCGGTTGTCAAATATTGCATTCTCACTTGATATTTATGAAAACCCAAAATCCTATTAATAGGCATTGGAAATTATTGCGCCCCTACTTTTGACTGCCGCACCTAGAAAACTTCTTTCCTAGACCCCATGGCTGAGACGAAACATAATAATCATTTCGGTGGGGGTAAATTTACCAGTGCACAAACTTGCTGATAAAAGCGTCGTTTAAAACGCTAATCAGTCGAGATCATTGTATCTCATATCTCATATATCTCTAATATAAGCGTTTTGTTAGCGTTACTAGTATGTCTACGTACATTATATTTGTTCACATTATAAGTCAGTGAAATACGACCCCTTCTCTCTCGACGATCTCTTTCTCTTTCTCTCTCTCTCTCTCTCTCTCTCTCTCTTTCTTTTTCTCTCTCTCTCTTTCTTTTTCTCTCTCTCTCT
>NW_014577418.1:182043-183582 GCF_000485595.1 Priapulus caudatus
TATATATATAATTTACACAGACACACACAGACAAATCATAGCATGCAGTCATTTATTGACATTCGCCACTTTGTGACGCTGGTTAATAATTCACTAATTATCAGTGCATGTGATAATGTAAAATGAACCTATATAATAACTCTAACAATGCAGGCAAGCCTTACGTATAGCCTATCGCGAACGTCTCAATATGCGCTAAAACCATGTCAATCATTATATAATATAATAATTTTTATGCGTTCATTTTAAACACGCGGATATTTCTCGGCAAACATATGTATTTAGTCCATCCACCGCAGGAGCATGAAAACAGATTCTACAAAAAAACTTGTTCTTGTACGACGAAGCCACAATGAAGGCGCACACGTACCTGTATATCCCGCTCCATTTTGGCGGCCGTGAAGCTATCATGATTGGACAAGCTCGATAGTCCCGTACAATGGCGTGGGGGAATTGGAGATCGACCGCCGCTGTACAAGAATTTAGCCCCCTTTCCGTGGGTCACCGTCTGATAGGAGTGATCCGGAGTCGCCATGCCTTTATAGACCATGTAAAGCTGCGAACGAAATTGCAGTGTTAGCCGACCGATTGACGTCTGATAGCGCTCGGCGTTTCCGAGCCTATACGAATATTCCAGCGATTTCTGTGTGGGGATGCCGCAAGGCACGTCTCCGTCTCAGATTGAGTCCTGATAAATGAACATGGCCGAGTGATGTTGCGTAAACACCGTAACTGCTTTCATTCTTTAATTTTTCCTTATCGCCCGAGAGACGGCATCGTGTCAACATCATGTGCCATCGTCAGGCCACACACGAACGCAAAACAAACACGAAAAAAATGCAAACAGAAAACGAAAGGAAGCGGCGCGCCTGCGGTCACGTACGTATGTAGAGCGTGAACTCCCACGAGCATTGCAGTTTGGTAAAAGAACAAAAAATATCAATAAAAAACATGATTATAGACAGTTTGGATTATAGATATATAAATAAGTAGCTATTATCCGGTAGGAAACCGAGTATAACTGAAAGCTGTCACATATAAAACTCTGGGGAATTCCTAAACGTCGCGCCGATAGCATTTGAAAGATAATGGGATATTGATTTCTATATAATACAAAGCTTCCTTAACAAACGCGATCTAATGGCCGTTTTTCGCAATGACGTACACAATTTTTACATTGACGTCATATGCGAAGAAAAATTACGATCGAACGATAACGAATCACGAAAGTTTTGTTCGCCGAAAAAAAAATTCACCAATTGATTCCGGTGCGTAAGCGGGTACTCAGGAGCTGACGCAATTCCGTTATTATCCCGCGAATAATGCTGAAGAGGAAGAACGTTTAGTAATAGACACTCGGTAGTCAGCGCGAATATCGATTCGTGATTTCTATGAGCAGAAAAGCGAAGAAAACTCTCTCGTGCGGCTGCCGTCTAAATCGAAACTCGGGCAAAGTTACGCGCAGCTCGCGTCTCTATATGTCATAATGATTTGCATTCATGCAATATATATATACATATATATATATATATATATATA
>NW_014577418.1:183592-192651 GCF_000485595.1 Priapulus caudatus
CGTATGTGTGTGTATGTGTGTGTGTGTGTGTGTGTGTGTGTGTGTGCATCAGTGCGCGCGTGCATGTGAGTGCATCTGCCATTGTAATATCAGTATTATCAAAGCTTGGTGTTCTGTGTGACTACTAATTATACGAAATACTGGTGAAATTATGAAACGTAGTTATTATTTTAAAATTCATGAACATGAATAAATATGTACATCATAAACACACATGTATAATGCTTATAGCTCTAACACAATGATGCTTTGAAACAACACTAACTATAACGTACGAGACAATAATATTTGACGTTACATAAATAGAACGAATATTTATTTAACATAGCATAATCTAGCAGCAAAATAATTATTTACACCGGTAACAACAATATAAGAATAGTATGTTTTTTGCACATGGCACATTGCAAGTAAGGGTACACGCGCGTACGCGCACAAAATGACCTGCTAACAGGAATGTGTGAACTATACACATAGCTATCAGTGAATTGTTTAGATACAAGTCAATAATGATACAAGACGTCAGTCGGAATCTAACAATAATAAATATTGACTCATCCAGAAATAATTAGAACGACTTCTATAGCCAAAAATGACAAAAATATCGTTTATAACATTTCATACAGTGGTCTGTAAACCGTATCGACTCAACTGGAAAACGCTGGTTTACATGTGAGATGTTGCATTTTATGTACAGCAGGATAATTAGTAAGAATTGAGTTATATCTCCTTTACATAAATATACGATCGATGCCCGATGCAGTTGTGTTGTGTTAACGACATTGAACCTCATCCGTAATAATGATGTTTGCCGATATGACCTTTAACTCTAGAATTGACCAAGTGCACCTTATGTTTAGACATAATTACGCGATAAATTTCTAAAGAATTTACTGTACAACACGCACGCCTTTGCCTCTGCTATACTGTATATAGTGATTTGGTGTTCTTCGTCTTAACATATTTCCTCATCGCTACACAACGCTTCCCATTCCTTCCTCGACGCGTTTTATATTCAGGCTCTCTGATATTATATGCTTCGCGGTTTACTATCGGCGTGATTGAAGATTTCCCATAATCCCTGGCTTCCTTCCCGGAAAGCTCAATATCGCCATTGTTCGTTTCATATTCTCAATAATCGTTTTCATATTCCCATTATGCATGGTTTCACATTATGCCCATATTATAAATCAAATCTTTACGCTATGAGATTCGTATCGCGCTGCCCCCGCAAATAATATATCTATATCTATCCCTATCTCTCACTCTCTCTGTCTCTCTCGCTTTCTCTCTCTTTCTCTCCTTCTCTCGCTCTCTCTCTCCCTCTCTATCTCTATCGTGCTCTCTCTTTCTTTCTCGCTCTCTTTTTCGCGCGCCCTCTCTTTCTCTTTCCCTTTCTCGCGTGCTCTCTCTATTTCTCTTGCGCGCTCTCTCTCTCTATATATATAGATAGACAGATAGATAGATAGATAGATAGATAGATAGATAGAGAGAGAGAGAGAAAGAAAGAAAGAGCGAGAGAGAGGGGGGAGAGTATAAGTCGCCATCACACACCATCCTCCACTACAGAGTTAACATGGTTGTCCAGATTAATCACGACCTTCCTGTCGTTTCTGTGTTTGGAATTGTTCTCTCCATTAGATGGTTCCGCGGCCAACGCTGCCTGTGTCATCGCTGACAGTTTGTAGGTGAGATGCGGATTTCCTGATTTCATGTTTCGGGACTTTAAGACTTCCAGCTGCATGTAAAGGCGCTTGAATTCTTCCTATAATATGAAGCGATGAGTATTTCGACGATGCGGCTTATAAATAGTAATCTAGTCGCAGACACGATCTAACGTAGAAACGAACAAATTTACGAATACGCACGCACGACCAAACACACACTTCTTCTTGATACAATGCATGTACAGGCAAGTTATGCTCCCACTATCACGAGTGTACATGGCGTGTTATGTCCCATGCATTACCAAGTGCGACGGTTATGTCCCATGGCAATATGACATGCACTAATAATCCCAATGGCATATACACCCTGCTATCATCCCGTCACACATCAATTAATCGATCACTAGCAGTTTATGTCCCATGCTATCACATGACTAGTTAATGTCGCTCCATGGCCTTTATCTATTGGACATGTCTACTGTCCAAATTAGCACATTAAAGTCGAGGATGTAGCCGATATGATCGGCCTTAGCCGATGCATCTACAGGCAAGTTATAGTCTGCCATGCCCCAATTAAACCCTGCTCAATCATCATCCCATGGCATTACATGTCACGTTATCGTCCGCACGTGCATTCACACTGCAGTTAGGTTTCCATGCTGCGCTCTCATCGCACAACCAGTAAACCGATTGTCACGCATGCCGACGTTGACTGGTCACCACGAGTGGGATAGTAACAAGCTGTGATTGCCAGGGGCGGGCAGACGGCCTCTCTAACCCCGCGCCCGACGTGGTGCACTACTATGAGAGTATCCCGTATCGAAGCCGTACGGTTCAAAGTAAAGTCTGCTTCACCACCGTGATGGCGCGTAATGTATAATAGGGTGACACTTATATATTGAAAAGAGATGAAAGCTCTCGACAGAGATGAAGGTAGGCGGAGATAAGATAGGCCGAGAGATGAGAGAGCGACTAATCTGAGTATAGCGTAGAGAGAGGCGTAATAATGAGAGAGAGATGAGCGTAGATAGCGTATTGGAGCGTAATGATATATATATATATACTATATAGTATAATGTTGAGCATTGAACACCTGCAGAGCGAATCATCTATCGAGCGAATGACCCGAAGGAGAACGGAGGCCGCGAGGAGTAGAGGCGTGAGGCACGGCAGGTAAACGTGTTAGCGCGAGAGTCTTCGAGTGATAGACGGCCCAGACACCGCACGAGAGAAGTTGTATGCTATGTGAGAGCGAGTAGAGAACGACGCTGTATCTAATGATATGACGAGAGCTCATAAGAGAAATCAGAGAAGAGAGAAATACGCCATGAGCGCGCGAGAGGAGGCGAAAGAGAGACTGCACGGCGAAGAGAGAGGCGAGAGAAGCGGGAGCGATTGAGAGAAGGTTGTACGCTAAGTGACCTTAAACGTTTCTTGACGACTGCGAGTGTTAGGCAGAGCGAGAGAATTATCCGCCGTGAAGTCACAAGAGAATAGGACGAGCAGTATGCGTCAGACGAAGCTGACCTAGCTAACGCGCACTTGACGCAAGACAGCGAGACATCATTGGAGAAAGAGTCTTTGTGATTTCGCGCGAGAAGCGAAAAAAACTGGGTTCGTGAATGATCGCGATGCGTATACAATTCGAGAGTGCAGTAGACTTTGTCTTATCGCGCCGATAATGAACGTGCAGAGATCGAAAAAATTGGTACGTATCACACCGGCCCTTGTCGCGTAAGCTGGAATATTAGGAGCCTGCTTTAGGGTTTTGTGCATAGGACATCGAATACTGGCCAAACTTAGCCAATAGCCAATACAGCAAGTTTCCAATATCCTATGGCAATACAGCAAGCAGACCAGGCTGACCCATAATTACTGGGAGTGTGTGACGTTAGGCCTCAGACTCATCCCTCGTGGCGAAATCAAAGAAACAGTCCTACACGTCAAAATACCTATGTAATTGCGATACGCATGAATACGCCATTGTATATGTAATACACCGCGTGAAATTATATAGTCGAAAGACCCACCTAGCTCACGTGCCCCATTAAGTGTTGGGCAGTCCGTAAGCCTAAAACGCTAATTAGCATGAGAAATGATTCATTCGATTTCTCTCTCAATAGGCGCCATCATTTTCCACTCCCTCATATAAGAAACACAGGCGCTGTGGGCTGCGCGGGCAGGTACGCTGCCGGCGAACCCACTCCGCCCTCCGCAGGCGCGTTGAGACGGCGACGACGAGCCACATGCGAGCCCGATAAGCGACAGGTCAATGAAGGAGCCCAAAATTAATTCTTGTCTAACTTAGTGGGAATCACGTACGCGACGGCGCGTGCGCAGGCGACACCCTCTTTAGGTTAAATCCTGCTCTGGGTGGCGACATTCGTTCCATTTTCAAAATATTCTGGGCAGGCAAGTGACCGAAGGAGAACGAGATGACAAAAGCAGTAGAGACATGGTTTTGGACAAGACGCGCAACGCTCTGACAATTTGTTAAGGTTGGAATTTGTGTACCGGCGAATGGGCGCACTGAAATATGTATGGTAATTTGGATAGGATAGAGGCTAATAGCATAGTCTACTTATTAAGCATCCCGCTAATCTGTCAATAGTAATTGCAATGTTATGGTAGCAAATATGAAGATTATACAGCGTACTATGCAACGTAAAACATTGAGATCCATTTCATCTAAAACACTATTTTAACCAATACCAACCACAATTCCCACAATTATCAATGCTTTTTGGTATAATTCAAGTTGATAGTACGTGCCCATCTACATATTATGAATAAGTAAGAGCTGTATCTTGCTGATAACTTATCAAACGGCGATATTAACTTGCCAGATATTTCGTTATATACTTTACACTAACAATCATCAACTCAAGTGTTTATCTATTCACTGGATAGACCAATCTCATTATTGGAAACTCTGATTTAAACATTTTTGTAAAATCGATGTCGATGAGTTAACTCGCAGCACCATCATCCCTATAGGGAATTGGGTAAAAAATTGTGATGGCGCGGTGGGCCCCCTGAGAAAATAATATCTTCCAGGATACTTAATGCACAACGAATGGCGCTAGAAAGAGCGTGATGCGAGATCATGGCAAGAGAAGGCACGATTAAACCGTTTCAAGAACAAGGCCAGAATCATAGGTGAATATTATAATGGCCAAGAAACACTGGACAGCGGAACTGTTACATGCCGTATAAGTCCTGCACCCGTTTTTCGAATATGAAGGTAGCTGTGACTTTTTTAATTTACATCGTAAAATTACATGTGCATGTGTTGGGCGTGTAGTTATGATAGATATGAGTATTGAATTTCAATAGTTTTGAAGTAATTTGAAAGCATTTCAGAATAGTTTGCTTTGAGAAATTTGTTGTGGAATTTAGGAACTAAGCACTGAATTTTATGTCACAGCAGCTGACGAAGACCAAACGACATGCGGACAATGGAGTTTATCGACGTACATGAAGTGGGCGACAAGTATGGAAGGAGAATGGGGGCGAACACAATCTCAGTCGAGGCGGCACATTTTACCGCACCACTAACATATTGTTTAATTAGTGAGATCCAAGTCAAGCGTCCTCTGTGTCATGAAGTTAATTGCTCTAATAGGAAGAAGTAAAGTTTATTGACCGAGATGAATCGGAATCATGGCAATCACTAGTTTTAGTTTATAGGTGAGATGTGATCCTCCCATCGCTTGATAGCTGAAAAATGTGCATGAACTTCCAGCCACCCTAATTATGTGACAACCCACAATTTTTTTTAAAAATAAACAGATTTTCTACCACAGAAGAGTGAAATCAAAACTTCCCTTCGCCCACAAGTTAACAGGGAACACTTTCTTTGGATTTGAAGTAAGATTCATAAAATAATATGCATAGAATACCCTACAAATAATCTGTAAATTAACGCTTGTCTGTTACGCGTTTGTCATACAAACAACATTGAAATGTTCGAATCTTCATTTTTGGAGCGCTAACATGACACACCGCGTGATGCGTGCCTGCCCGGCTCAACCCCTGGAAAAATTTTCACAACCACTCTTGGGCAAGTATTCTGCACGCGTCTACAGCCGAGGCTAAATCCACAAAAAGTGCAATTATATTTATACCACCTAAATGCGTATTAACCAGCCCGACGGCCTGCGGGAGGAGCGATAATTAATTTAGGACAAATTCATCCAATATTATGACTGCGAAACTAAGTTCCGCGTTGATAAAGACATATATTGCAATCATGGTCGATCTGCGTCTTAAATTGTAAATAAAGGTAATAAACATCTCGGACTGGAGGCAGCCTGCAGCCAAAATGTTGCTTTTGCAGCGAACTTTTCAAGTGACTGCGCTTGGGCAAGTGGCGCCACCGTCACTTAGCAGAATTATGCCGTCAGTTTTATGTTTAAAAAAAAAATCTTAAAAAAAAAATTAAAATAAAAAGTATTGAACCAAATTTAAATGTAGGCGTGTTTTAAAAGGGATCGTTTAACTCTAGGTTCTATGGGTTATATTCCATGTTCATTTTAGGTTAAAATTACGCTACAATAAAAAGTTTCATGGTTCAAATCACCATTTAGAATATTAGTATAAAAATGTTTTTAAAACTAAACGAGAATACAGTTGACTACAAGCGGACGGTGGCGCACTCAAAGCACACCAATCTGATAAGTTGCGCAAGAACCCTTCCAGCCACTTTTCAGTCAAGACTACAGACCGAGGGTGTTTTCTTAAATTTATGTCATCTTAAAGCAAAATGATTGTAATATCTTATAAACGAGACGAACATCAGGCGGGGCGGATCAGGAATTTAAAAAAGAGGGGGCACGAAATGAGGAATGCATTGAGGCGGCGTGTACAGGATTTGTACCAAGTGGGGGTTCTAACCCATTACACACCCCGCAACATTGAACACAGGCGAAAGGGGGATCCCCTGGGGGGACCGCTTGCCGCAGAAGTTGTTTGTTTTGGAAATTCAGAGCGCCCCTTAGATGCGTTTTCTTTGCAAGCGATGAGCAGCGCGCGGGGGGTCCGGACCCCCTGCCCCTCCCCGCTGCCCGCCGACCCCTGGTCACGGCGGGGCGCCCCCCACTGCTATTGTGGTATGTGGGGGGATGAAAGGCGAGAGCGAGGCAGCGAGACCTAAGCGCGAGTAGCGAATGTAGCGACCGAGCTCGGGGGGAGCGGTGTGGGGAAGGGGGGTTCTCCCCCTCCCGCAATGTACGGGAGGCTTTTCGGCACTTTCTACAAGGCTTAAAAAATGGTGCAACTCTGGTGCGATGACTGTAGAGCCCAGGTATTTTAACTCATATTTGCAGACACCAGCATTTATGTGTTAAGAGTTTGATCAGTGCGCGTAACCAGCCTTTCGGTTGAGGGGCCGGGGGGGGCCGGGGGCAAGACACGTCAACATGTACGGGTACCCCCGAGAAATTGCAATTAGCAGCTGAAAATGTCTTAAACCTTAATGATTCTCGACATGATCATGGTCTGGCGTCATTTCAGACAGCGACATTCCACCGCAATATTAAATACATATTTCAGGCTAGAAGAAAGAAATATGGCAATTGTCAAAATCTTCAAATCTTGTGATAACACGGCTTGAAAGAAATGTTGTGTAGATAGTATGAGTATCGTCAATTCTCAGGACAACAATAAATTAGTACTTTCTTCCCGTAATGAAACATCCCCAGTTTTACAAGGTAGCATACATGTGTGACAACTGATAACAGTTTGGCAGACCAAGAAATGATAATCTAGCGAATATAAGCCAAAAAATCAAAAGTTCTTGTATTCATGACTGAGATGTTTCTCTTCTGGGGCATCGGAAATTCAGAAAGAATGACTGTGAAATTTGAATTAGTTATGTTAAACATGAACAATGGGTCCATGATCTCACAAAAATTGTCTGACTGGAACCTTATCTTGTAACGCTTATGTTACAAACAACCGTTGAAATTGAGAAAAACTGCATGCAACCGAGAGGCCTTCATGGGCAACGTAGGTCAGATATAGTTGATACACAGCTTCGTCACCTTGGATAGGAAATTACTACTTCCCTTGCGAGACTTCCATGATGTTCATCCCGTAACACAGACATGAAATATGTTTCTAATAAACTCACCCAAGTGATAAGCAGTGGCAGTTCCCTAAAATCACGTTTTTTAAACCCCCTTAAAGGCTCAAATCAATTAGTTTTAGCTCCTTTAAGACAATCCGTAAATGTGCACAAGTGGATCAAAGTGCGAGCTGATTGTCCATCGCCAGCGCCCACCCCCTTTTAAGTTCCGCCTAAAAAATCTCATTTGTGTTGGAATACTTGCAAAACACTCTGCTAAACTGTATAACACTACATCACATACAAGCAGGCCGACCGCTGTTATGGTAGACTCGTTTCAGTTGCGGGATAACTGGAAGTTGGAAAGAATAGCTAACATAAAGTAAATGACTATTCAGTTTGGAGACATCGCCTCCGCTCGCCCGTCCGGCGCCCGGCACCTTTAATTCCATTTGTAAGCAAAGAGCATTGATCTTGCTCCGTCTATGTAGTTTATATTGGGTTTTGGAAAGGTGCATTCATCTCTGTATCCGCGACAGAAGAGCTCACAGACATATTTTTTGCGTAGACATATGTTTACATAATTATGCGTATTCACACAGCCACAGTGAAAGCGCGGCATACTCCTTCTACAAAGGGCATGTTCTTGCTAAAAATTAGATTTTCAGTTATACAGATACACAATCAAGGCGTACGCTGGGAAAGTGATTGGTGAACAGAGGCGATTCTGCGGACGGTGTCTTGATGCAAATAAATCAAATCACTTGCGGAGTTTGTCATAAAAATTCAAGGCTTAATTTCTCTATGAACAAAAAGCAACATCAGGCATTCATCGTCACTCGGCATAGTGGCTTTGAGGCGAGAATTTAATAAATATCAGAGAAGAATTTGCCCTCTCGCACCCCACAACACTGCACACATGGCTTCAAGGCATAAACACCAACCTCCATGTAAAGATTCGTGAACATTTGGAAAATGGAGAATGTTGGCACTGCTGAAGAGTTTCTGGCAGAGACGATTGGCTGTGCCTTGCAAATTCCTGCCAAAAAGCGTTTCCAGAAGTTTCAGTTCTGGCGAAATGTGCCCTGATGAAAGGTAGGTCAGGGCCAAACAGAAGTTGAAGCAGTTGCTGTAAACATTTCCGTGGTAAGTAGTTCATGGTTGCCTGAATATAGGGCCAGAGCCTTGAACAGCTTGTTGTTAATCACTGAATCGTGTAATTTATTCTCCGAATTGAGGCCATCCAAGAACTGGTTGAAAGATCCCAAGATCCCGATAGTAGCTGCGACTCTGCGGTGTTAGTCAAGTAAGGGGTGACGTTTCCC